>NW_024081173.1:546880-672297 GCF_003009895.1 Hyaena hyaena
AGAGAACTCTAGATGCTGGCGAGGATGTGGAGAAACGGGCACCCTCCTACACTGATGGTGGGCATGTAAACTGGTGCAGTCCCTCTGGAAAACAGTGTGGAGGTTCCTCAGGAAACTAACAATAGAACTCCCCTAGGACCCAGCAATAGCACTGCTAGGAATTTACCCAAGGGGTACAGAAATGCTGAGGCATAGGAGCACATGTACCCCAATGTTCATAGCAACACTCTCCACAATAGCTAAAACATAGAGAGAGCCTAAGTGTCCATCAAAGGACGAATGGATCAAGAAGATGTGGTTTATCTATACCATGGAATACTACATGGCAATGAGAAACAATGAAATCTGGCCATGTGTAGCAACATGGATGGACCTCGAGGGTGTTATGCTGAGCGAAATAAGTCAGGCAGAGAAGGACAAATATCATATGTTTGCACATATAGGAGGATTAGGAGGAACTTAACAGAGGACCATGGGGGAGAAGAAGGGGAGAAATGGTGGGGTAGAGGGAGAGAGGCAAACCATGAGAGTCTCTTGAATGCTGATAACAAACTGAGGACTGATGGATGTGGGGGGAGGGGGGGATGGGCATGGAGAGGGCACTTGTGGGGATGAGCACTGGTTGTTATATGGAAACCAACTTGACAATAAACTATTTGTAAAAATAAATAAATAAATAAACAAACAAATAAATAAAAAAAAGAAACTGTCACCCCTCTAATTATTTGTGGTCTTCTAATATGGAAATAAAAGAAAGAAATGACACGGCTCCACACTCCATTGTACAACTGCAATTCGAAAAGCACCATTTCCACTCCCGTATAAATGCTAGCTGGTTACCCACATCTCCAGCCCATCTCCTTGTTTCCTTACTTTTGGTACTGCAGAATGATCCTTACAGTGTGATATCTAGCGATGCCCTAAAGTTCCGGCATGTGTTCGTTTTTAGGACGGAGGTTCTCTGATTATTCTGGGGTCCTAGTCTCACTCTGCTAAACTACATGAGCCCATAAACCTAATCTAAACAAATCATTTTGAATTTATTTTTTCTACATTTGCTCCCTTCATCTTAGTTTTGCATCACTTCAAGCATCAACAAAGCCATTTTAGTACAGCCCTTTCCCTTTAACTGTGCAAGATTAGAAAATAAAAAGGAACATTTACAACTGCTAGCTGAGCTGGAATATCTAAAAGGGGATTATGTCCCTATTTGTCAGTAAATGTGAAAACAGTTCACATGCGAGTAAACTGAAGCTGAGTGGTCTCTACCTAATTCTGGAACACATTTCTCTCTAAGGTTTGGAAAAGATACCCAGGACTCAAATGTTCCCGAGACTTTGCAACAACATACTCATGCATAATCAGAAATGTGCAGACTTTAATAAATCTACCTCTCCAATCTTCAGAAAGCAATTTTTGGAGCCAGACACAGATGTATTTTGTTAGACTTCAATTGGAACTCTTTACATTATATGGCCATGGTGAAATAACCTGGGGTTATTCATATACAATTTTAATTATTTATTTATGGACTCACACGGTGTTGTTTTTCATTCAGATCCACAGCGAGTTACACATTCTGCAGCAAAATATTTAAATGAAATTCTGAGACTCACAAAATCTTGTGAAAGCAAGAAAGATCTATCAATAGTCTGTGAGTCAACAGCACGCACTCACAAATTAAACCGGGCTTGATACTCAAATGCACATCTCAACATCAAGTTAATACTTCAATACATAAATTCTAACTCCAGTTGCTTTTCAAGACAAACCTTCAAGAAACCTATTTTTTCTCCTTCTTCAATCAGTTCACAAGTAATAGAGCAGAATCAATTACCTAGAGCCCTTTCATAGTCTATAAAAATATTTCCCAGTCTGAGTTCTGTGGAACACTATTCAGAGAGATATTACAGTCGTGTTACCATCTTTTTAAAAGTTCCAAATCTGAATAAGTCTAGGAGGCACTGAGTTTAACCAGTTTTCTTTGCTTTGGAGGTCTAGGAGCCTTCATATGCTAATATTCCTTGGAAATCTCCAAGGAGGACATTATAATGTACAGAGTTTTCCATGCATTTTAAACCAAATTTTAAACCTTCTTCCCATGGAGCACCTCAAGAAACAAGTGTCCCATGAAACTGGCTTTGAAGAATGCTGGTTCAAAGAACACAGCTGGGATTTAAACGTGAGTACCAAAATGAAAGCAAGAAACAGAGGAGAGAATCATCTGAAGTCCCTTTACCAGGAGCACACCAGCAGCAGTAAGATGACCCAACAGAGACAGACGAGTTCTTCCTCACTCGTTTCCAGATCCTATCAAGAAGTAAACACCCTAAGAGGCTCAGGATGGGAGATTAGCAATCCTGTGAGATAAATTCCCCCCAACCTACTTGCTACCTCCCATGACTTACCATTTGCTACTCAATGAAAGAGTCAGATGTGTTCTAATGCATTGAACTTCAAATTTAAGAATTTTAAACCAGGGGCGCCTGGGTGGCTCAGTCAGTTAAGCGACCGACTTTGGTTCAAGTCATGATCTTGCGGTTCGTGAGTTTGAGCCCCACACCGGGCTCTGGGCTGACAGCTTGGAGCCAGAAGCCTGCTTCAGATTCTGTGTGTGCCTCTCTTTCTGCCCTCCCCTGCTAATGTTCTGTCTCTGTCTCTCAAAAATAAATAAATGTTAAAAAATTTTTTTTTTTTTAATTTAAAACAGACTGAACTTCACGTGCACCTAAGGAGAGTCAACTGGATGGGAAGAAATGCAAACATCCTGCCTAGGATGACAAATCGAGAGAAAAGACTTCATTTCATCTAAGCTCAATACAAGAAAAGTAATTGCCTGATATTCATTGGGATAAAGAAAGGGATTTTAAGAAATGTTTTATTTTGTCCCTTGAGTTTGGAGGTAAAACAACAGGTCCATAGAAGCCACGTAGTTCAACTTTCTCATTTCACAGATGGGAAAACTGAGGCTCAAGGCATTTAATGGTTTGATCGAGGTCAAGCAAAACATTAGCTAGTGGCAGATTTGGGAGTGCCACTGAGATCTCTTGACCAATGGGTCCATTGAGCTAAAGAAGTAGCTGACATGTGATTATCTCTCTGTTTTCTGCTCCTTTATTAAAGTCTTTTGCCACCATCTTCTGAGCTTCTGATAAATGCAGGCACTGTTAAAGTGTATATAAATACTCTCTCCCTTTATCATCGGACCATGGTAATATGGTCAGTTTTATCCTTATTTCACAGTCATGACACAGAGAAATTCCATACCATGTCCAACATCACACAGCTTATCAGGAGTAGAAAGCCTAGGAGGAGGCAAGCCAGCTTGACTTCAAAACTCATGCACAACTCAGACAACTTCACTTGACTTTCTCTTTTTTCCATTCCACCCTTCCCCTGCCATTCCTTCTCTTTCCTATTTCCATTTAAAACCAGTTGTGATTAAAATCAAAGATCAGCTGCCCATAACTTAACTCAAATGTTCCTTCTTCCTTGATTTTGGAGACATATGACTATCTTCCATCATCCACATAGACCAAGAAGGATTTAGGCTGAGATGAGTATGCATAAAACAACCTGAGTGTCATTACAAGTCAGGCACTTTGGTGGGATGGGCAGTCATTCTCTTTGCCATTATGGAAGCTGAACCTGGCCATAATTCCTTTTTGTCTATTGAAGAAGATCAACTGATACAGAATGGATGAAGTTGCTGAAAAACACATTTCTAAATTCCTCAGATAGAAGGGGCATACAGATCATTTGCATCTGAATCCCCTGAAGCTAGAGCTTCCTGAATCCATCCAAGCCTAGGTAAATCAGAGTCTCTGGGATGGGATCCAGGACTCTGCATTTGAACAAGCTCTCCTGGTGATTATAATTTACACCAAAGTCAACCTAACCTAAGAAGTGACATCTAAGTGTGTGGCTTATGGGACTCATATGTTTCCCAAATTTTCCTCAAGAAACCAGAGTCCAGCTGCAGGAAGAACTGCTCATAAATATAATGATGACATCACATACTGGAGACAATGTGTGCGTGAGTCCAACAAAAAGTGATGAAAACATTTACTGGGAGAGTGTGCTGTCTGGAGCAGGTGGGATTTGCCTAGCAGGTGATCCTGGCAGATCGTTAGAATGATGCTATGCAACAAAGAGTATCTTCCTTGGTTCTAATTTTAAACTTAACAAAAGTCAACAGGAAACTATTTGAATGTTTTAGCTCTTTTCTTTTTCATAAAACCTAATACATGCAAGCACAGGGTAACACATTCAAATAGATGCAAAAGCATTTCTAGTGAAAAATGAGTCTTCCTCCCATCTAGTCCTTCTAGGGATGATCACTGTTTTCCTGCATTTCAGAAACACGCTTTGCAGAGTACCACATATATGTGGATATTCCATTCTGTTAATACCACAGGAAGAAGCCCATTGCACACACAGTTCTGTATCTTTCATTTCCCCATCAATTACATATCTTGAAGACCATCCTCCACATTACATATACATTACATAATTCATTCTAACAGCATCACAGCTTCCCATTATATAGATAAACCATAGATCTTGACCAGTTCACTTTTCATAGATACTATGTTTCTTCCATTCCTTGAGTGGTATTACACGGAGTACTCTTACTCATGTCTTTGCCTACCTGTGAAGATTTATCTTTAGAATAAATTTTTAGAAGCAAAACTGCAAGGGCAAAGGATACATGCATTTTTATTGGAGATGTTGCCAAATTTTCCTCCAATGAGGTTGTAGCAATTTACACTTCTGTTAATAGTATATGATACTGCGTTTTCTCCTAAACTCTTACCAATACAGTGTATTTTTTATTGTAATTTAATTTGCCACTGAGACTTCTCACTGGAGAAAGTGCTGATCAGATAACATGAACAGAACTTGGCACCTATATTTCTCCTGGAGAATGAACACATTGGCATTCTAATTTATCATCTTCTTATGAGTTAGGCAAGTATGAGTCCCTGGCCTTGACCCTCCTCAACTCTAGATAAATGTAGAAACTTGAGTTTCTGGACTTGCAGACCCAGGTAAACAGTGATGCATGAAGAAACTACACATTTACAAGGCTATTGAAAGGAGTCTTCTGTTAATATGCGCTTTACACATTTGGACATAAATCACAAAAATAGAATATCTCTTCTAATCAGTCAATCATTTAAGATTTAAGTAAGTTCAGAACATTTTTTAAATGACTAGGAATGAAGTTTCGTTGCCAAAATCTGCAAGAGGGGAGGTACCCTGTTGGATGCTTTGGACCAAACCTCCTCATCAGACAAGAAGAATCTAATTCAAACGCAATCTACCCACAGACTCAGTGCTTTGCCCCATGGGTTGAATGTAAATAAAAATTCATACGATTGATGTTTGTCACTATTGTCACCACAGAAAATCAGAAGCTCTCTTCACCCATCATCTCTACACTTCACCTTCAGGGAGTAACAGACAACATGCTGTTTCTTCCAGTAATTCTCAGGATGGTATTGATTTATTATTTTTCACAGAGTCCATGCACTTAGGAGGAAACAGAATGTAATATATATGCACTTTCAGAAAACTGCTTTAATGTTGTAAATAATATCCCGAACCATTAATGAGACTCTCAGAGGCGTCTGCTTTGCAATACAGAATTATTTAAGCACTGGAAATCCAACCTACAAATATTTATTTTGCACCTTCTATGCACATGCCTGAAATTTTTATCCCATAAGTAAAATAAGTCCCTCTGGAAAAATACATTAATTCAACACATATTTGCTGAGCATTCACTCTATGCCAGGCACTGAGCTGGCACCATAGTTCCCAAAGGGAGGAAGGCAAAGACCCTGCCCCCCAGTTAGAAACATCCAGATGGAAGATATAGCCACATTGACAGATTGCTGAGAGTGTAGGAGCAGAGAAAGAGGGCTGCTAATCAAACCTGAGGGGACCAGGGAAGGCTTCCAGGAGGAGGCAATCTGATATGACTTCTAGTTAGGATTTGGCCAAGGGAAAGAACGGATAGAATCAGGGAAATACTATCACTTAACCACATAAAGTCCATGACAATGGAACAGTACCCATTTGAAGTATCGTGAGCCAGGGTTAGAATATGTGCAGCCCTCATATATAAAACAAATATCTAAAAAGTTTTCTGAAAGTCTAAGGCCCCCAAGAAGAATAAAAGTAAAGCTTATACCACACACTAACTGAAACAAAAGCATACTCTTCCATTACACATACTATATGTTTTCACTAACTCTGAAAAAATCAAATGGACATTTTATGAACTCTAGAAGGATCTGTTCCCTAATTCTCTCCTTAAATTGCAGCATGACCTCTGGTTTTGAGGCCCACCTTCTCTGCACTTAAAACTTTCAAGACCTAGAGGCAACTGGGTCATGATAGCATGGTCCATGAGCTGAAGCCCCACATTGGGCTCCATGCTGGCAGTGTGGAGCCTGTTTGGAATTCTCTCTCACTCCTTCTCTCTCTGTCCTTCCCCAATCATGTGTGCACTCTCTCTCTTTCCCTCTCTATCTCAAAAATATTTTTTAAAAAAAATTTTTAATGTTTTATTTATTTCTAGGAGAGAGAGAGAGAGACAGCGTGAGCAGGGGAGGGTCAGAGAGAGCGGGAGTCACAGACTGAAACAGGCTCCAGGCTCTGAGCTGGCAGTCAGCACAGAGCCCGACGCGGGGCCCGAACCCACAAACCGCGAGATCATGACCTAAGCGAAGGTCGGACACTTAACCGACTAAGCCATCCAGGTGCCCCTCAAAAGTATTTTTTTTAAAAAAGTTAAAAAAAAACTTTCGAAACCTAATGAGAGATAGTCATAGAGAAAGAAGATGGGCTTGATGGACTTAGACATATTTTCCTTCCCTGGTATATATATTATTTTGACAGCAAGGAAGCCTGAAGTTGGAACTGGTTCCAAGCAAACTCCCCTAAGAATATCAACGAGGAAGAACAGCCACTGAGCTGAACAAATCCACTTGCAACAAACTCATACACACATATGAAGTAGTATATGAAGTTTAGTCCTTACAGGAAAACAATTCAAAACCCAGGTACACTTCTCTGCTGCCCCCTCCCCCCCATCATGGAGTACTAGCAGTAGTAGCTCTTCAATGTGCTATTCTAGGAAGCAAGATGAAAATGGCAAACAGGAAAATAAAATGAGACTTCTGAGGTTCATTCTTTAGTCTGTTCATTCAAGTACACTGCAGAAGGGGACGTTCCATAAAGAAATTACTCAATTTTGAACACTCTCACCTGTGCTGTTTGGAGAAGAACTGCCTGACTCACTCTAATGAAGACATTTCCAAGGGCCCCAAATCATGTGGCTTTGGGAGAAGACAGAGGTTGGGGTGGCTGAAAACAGGAACATTTTACAGCTACCGTATCGAAGTGATTTAAGAGGAATCAGTCTGAGTTGCTACAGTCACCCTGGTTACGTGGTCTATGTGGCAATCAGAATAGCTTCTAATGTGCTCTTTTCAAAATTTAAGGGGAAAAAGAGGAAAGGAAAATTAGATTTCAAATCTGCCCTTTAATGAAAGGTTGTTAAAATGATTTATCTTAACTAAGTGACCTTCAAATTAGAAGCTGTATGCATTCTTACAACATTCTGAACTGTACATAACTTATCAAAATCAGATAGAAAAATATTTTTACACATATAAAAATATATTTAATTTCACATATCTTACATATACACCATGTATTTGTGACACAATAATCTATTGAGAGGCTGAAGGTAACACAAAGAAAAAATATATATATGTGTGTGTGTGTGTATAGCCTATTAGCTACAAATCAAGTAGAACTATATATATAGAACTATATATATATATATATATATATGCATGTATATATATATATAAATATATATAGAACTATAAACACACAGAGAGACACCTCAAAAGAACAGTGACTTAAGCAGACACAGTTTCATACTCCCACCTGAGCCTGAGAACTAGAAGACCAGAATTGGTCTGGCCACTAGCTCTGCAGTCATGTAAAATCTAGGCTACTTTCAGATTTCTGTCCTGTCACCCCTAGAGTATGGTCCTTATTCTCATGGTCCAAGATGGCACTCCAGCCATCCTATCCACTGTCTAGACAGCAGGATAGGGGCAGGACGGGCCTCCAATCTTTAAGGACATGTTCTAATTTTTGCATATAATCCTTCTCTTCGTTCCCATTGGCCAAAATTTAGTTACACATCTAAGAAGAAAGGAAGAGCCCACCACTCTTCATTCTAGTCAGGCAGGTGGGCTTACAGAAGCAATAAAGCCAGATTATTTAAGAAAGGAAAGCATCACATGGAGAAGGGGAATGGTCTGAATCTGATGAGGGTGAGGAAAGGTTCCCTAAGGGGGACTCCCAGCAATCACAGCCCTCAGCGTGGTCCCCGTATACGTACCTGAGGTTCAGTGTCACCCTGGCGGCTGCAGCAAATGTCCCAGTGGCTGTGTGTGGTATGGAAGAAGTAAACTATAGCATTAGCAAAGCCTGACTCTGAATTGATGGTTCCATTCAGACTAGGACAATGTAGCTTGTCTGTCACCTAGGTGTCCTCATGACCAGAGCATTTCTCCAAGTTCTGGGGGGCATGTAAGCATTCAACAAGTGGGCAGTGCCTGTATGTTTTCATTTTACCTAGGACACACACTTGAATTGTTCTTCTAGATGTAATCTACAGTCGATTAAATGTAGGCATACTCACTCTCCACCCTTGAGACCGAAAGCAAGACTGTTCTTGATCAGAAATAGGGACATGAAACCATATTTTGTCCTCATGATGCCAACTTACACAAGGAAAGTATTTCTTTGGATTGATATTAACATTACAATATTATAAACAGCAGCATTAACCCAGGTGATGTGACACTGCTCTATAATAATTTTCCCTAGCACATTAATTTACACATGCACTCGATTACTGAAGAAAAGTGTTGGGAGTTTCCACCAGGATAACAGACCTGATTAGTGCTGAAAACCATTCACAGCCAGGATTTCACTCCCCACCCCCTGGTTATCTATTTTAGCTTTCTACGTCGGCAACTTTTAATTTTTGCTACTCAATGAAAATAATGAATAGCTTAGTGATTTTAAAAAATACTCTTGAAATCCAATACCGCTCGCTGTTAACTGAAAATGAATGTCGTCTCCAATTGTCTGACACACTATGTGACTTTCTGTTACTCCATCCTACTGACATCTCCTATGAACAAAGCAGAGGGATATGCAAGCGCATCTCTCTTAGAGGCAGGCTGCCCTTTCTGTGAGCTGACATCTCTCTAGAATGAACGACTCACAGCGAGCCAATGTGAAAAACACTTCTCCCTGGTGCCACATTCTTAGGTGGGTCAGAAAGTCAATCAAATTCTACTTCACAAATAAAACTAATTCCTATAATATGAGATGGGAGGCCGCATTAATATTTCTAAGGCCAAATATTCTCCCTCAAGTAATATAAATTTATAGCTATGACTTTTCCCAGTGCTCTATCGACTGCTCATGGTATATGAAAGTAATTAGGCTTCTCTGAAAGCCATAGCTGCATTGAGAACTATATTTGAGTAAACACAAAAGAAAAGCATTCTGAGTGTTACTTTTAATGTTTCCATAAAAGTTAACATCTATAAAAATATTTCTTCCATTGTCTGTATAGAAGCCAGCCCCCTTAGTGACTGAAAGGGAACTGTGGAAACACAGTGCGCTGGCATACCGCCATGTGGAACAGCGCAGAATTGTGTTATAACTCAGATCTGGCCAAGCCACACGTCAAAGCGTGTCCTGCAAAACATGGTACTTACAGACAGGAAAAACGACCTCTGTAACTCTAGTTCATGAGAGACTGAATATACAAGGGACAGTGGCCAGATCACATACAAAAAATAGAACTCTGACCCACAATCTCCAGCAACCAGTCCAAGAAGCCAAACCACAATCTCTGTAGCAATTGGTCTCAAATGGTCAGTACTTAATCAATAACTGCCAATTTCCCCCATTTTTGCCCCTAGCTCTTTGGAGCAACCAAAGCTAAACAAGCTCCCCCAACCAACTACATATGATGTCTTGCTTCCAGTTGGCCTGACTCCAGCTTTCCCATGCCAACAACCTCTAGAAAACCGGAAGTCTTGCCATTTTGCCTCTCTAAGGCTGCCACTCCCATGATTATCTTTGAGTCGCTGCCAAATGCAAGCAATGGTGGCTGACTCTCTTTGCTTTTGAAAGCTCTGAATAAATATATTTTGCATTTTCTCATTCAGGTAGCTTTAGTTTATTTGCACAGCCGTTTCCCCCCATGGCATCTCTGCCTGCCTAGACACCCTCGGCTTTCTCTTCCCATTGTCCATTGTTCAGATTCCTCACTCTTCCCTGCTGCCTTGGGCAGACTTTCTGGAGATGAAGTGCTTTTCTTCTGTTCTTCCAACTGTATTCTTTTTCAGTGTCTCTCCTGTTCTTCTTCGACCTTCTGTTGAAATCTGTCATGCCCTATGTTCCACACACACCACCAGGACAGCAGCAGAACAGTCACGGGACATCCGCTGGGCTAAGCAGAGTGAGGCTACTATAAGGACAGGATATGAAATATCAAGACCTTGGCCTAGCCAAGAAAAGGGATCATTACAGATTGATTTACTTGCCTTAAATTTTGAGCCGAAACTGGGCAGCTAATAAATAACTGGAAGCTAAGACCACAAAGAAAAAACCCAGGAGCCAAGAGCAACCAACTGAGGGGTCAAAAGTGGTCAGCATCAAGAAAGTGGACAAAGGTAAGCAAAGAGGAGAGGAATCGGAGGAAAGTGAATCCTCAGTAGAGAGACTAAGCCAAGGATACCATGTTAACCAGTGTTTTCTTTATAGTGAGGTCTGGCAAGCCTCAGCAAGTCACGCCTTCAAGGAAAATAATGTGGAAGGTCACCAAGCATTTCTGTCCAAATGCATGTTCCTTTGCAACATCTATAGTTAAGCATTTGAATCCCACATGAAGTATAATAAAACACTTCTCACCAGCTTCCTCTTTTATGGTTCAGAAAAAACTCTCTTCTTTCCCATTTGTCTTCAATCTCCTCTTTGCTACTGATTCCTCTACTAATTCTTACATTTCATTCTCACAAATAAAAGTCTGCTCAACCATGTTACACTCTCAAATTACCAAATTCTTTTTCTCCTGTCATTAACCACAAAAGCTCTTGAAATAATCTTCTGAACACCCAGTCTCTGCTATCTCCTTGGCCAAATACTAAGTTGGTTTCTTCCCTCTGCCATTCCAATAGAATGGCTGGCCAAGGTCACTAGTGACAGCCTCAGGCAAAACCTGAGTTTGCCTTCAGTCCTCACATGCTACCTGCTCTCCTGGCCCATCTCGACTTTCTGCAACCTTGGCTTTTCTGGCACTGCACTCTCCTTCAGGACCACCCTGCTTCAGCTCAGCTATCAGTTTGGCAGTTTCGCCCATGCCCCTTTCCCCCATCCCTCAGTCTCCTCTGCTATGGAAATTTGACCTTGTCTCCAAAATCCACACCAGTTTTCTCACTGGTGAGGAAATCACTGAGGAAACAGCCAAGATTCAGACATCTTTTGCTGTTCTTGGTATTTGAATTACTCTGGCAGCAGCTTCCTGTGCAGTTTCACAGTAAGGTCATCTAAGTGTTCTACTTCTCCTTTAGTCTGTAAGCTCTTTGAAGGCAAACATTCCATCTTCTCTATCTTTGTATTTCCAGATCTAAGAATAAAACTGGCCGTATAACAGGTATGGGCTCTGGAGTCTGGCCACCTATAGAGTGAGTGTGAGAAGGGTTTCGACCCCACAGCACAATGCCCAGCGTGCTGACTGTTACCACCGTCATCAAGAAATGAGAGTTAAATTCGACTAAAGCTAATAATATAAAGGCAGTTGTGAGTATTATTCCCCTCTGAATTTTCTGCCGTATTTGATTTCAGGTATTTCAGTTAAAAAAAAAAAAAGGTGCTTTTAATTATCTGGAAGATAACAGAAATCAAATGTATCAGATATTTCTGATGTTCTCAGTTTTGTCCAAGCATACGTTTTCTTAAATTATTTTACACAGCCCCATTTCTACCCCATTTCTTGTAGAACCACAGTACTCTATGTATTCTGCAAGGAAAGGGGAAGAAATACTAAGGAAATGAGAGGAAAATAGGGGCAAGTGCACAGAAATTAAAGTCAACTGCAGACAACATTGATGTGGGGAAAAGGATGGGGCAAGATTTCTCTCACAACCCTGTATCCCAGAGCCCCACACACCTTCACTGACTTCCAATAACAATGGCAATAACTTCTGTTATAAAATTATCTTTATGGCAGCTAAGAGGCTTTCAATGTTTAATCATTATAACATATATAGGAGAGTGCCACTATTATTTTATAGGCAAGAAACTTGGGCTCATAGACATCCAATAGCTTAATGAACTTTTTGTATTCAGAAAGCAGCAAAACCGGCATCTGAACTCTGGTCTTTCAAACTCAAGAGCCTTTACCCACTTTTAATCATATCTACACTACCTCTCAAAAGAATGACATGAGGGAATAATTAATCACTGCCCAAAGAAATTATTCAGCTTTTCCTCCATGACAAATGTGCAGTTGGATTGTAGGAAGATCCAGGCAAAGTGTAAGCCTGAGTCCTCAGTTTCCAACACCAAAGAAAGGGCAGGGAATTAAGACCATTAAGAATTCGCATTTAAGGGTAACTCTTAGGTCCCTTTTCCAGTGGAGTCTGAATGGAAGCTAGCCAAAACTGAGGTTATCAACTAATATGGCCCCTATCTCGACGTCTTGAAGGATCAAGCTATGCAATTTGTGTGTGAAGAAGTTAAAACAGCCAAGAGACATTAAGCAAAGAGCCCTAGCCTTGCAGCAGAGAGAGAGGCAATACTCACAATACTGGTTTGCCAGATACCCAGAAAGAAGGAATACGAAAGAGGTTCAGTACAAAAGAGTGTTCAAAGGTTTTGCTATTGGGGCGGCTTCATAGAGAAATTGGCATCAGAGCTCAGGAAGTTTAGATCATAACCTTTCATCTTAAAATAGTACAAAGGCCTGAAAAAATGTACCATGATAAGTACCTCCCATCCAACGTATATTGCATAAATGTAATTCCAGCATTCATACTACAGAGCACACAGGAACTTAATATTCAGAGACAATTAGATGATTTTTAAACAAATTAAAGAAAGGACATTTTCCAGATTAATGGATAGCAATTGAGTAGAAGTGTTCTTTGCTTAGAAATCCCAGAAATAATGATCAGCATGAAAGGTAACCATGAAGCAAAATGTCGACCATTTTTCAAGTTGTCTTTTCCTCCCGTCTCAAAGTTATTAATAAACTTACCACATTTTGGTTAAAATATTCATTCACAGGGAATATTAATTTACCCAACATGAATAGGATTATAATATTTAAACATGTATTTTGCCAACAGAAATTAATTTAGGTTGAGTTTTTTAGCATACATAATTCCACTGGGCAACGAAAGTCACTTAATCTTCCATCTTGTCACAAGAGCAAAGAAAAGCAACTGCATTTTAAATGTTTAATTAGAAGCAAAATCAAGTTTATATAATGATATACCACACTGCTAGCAAGTAATAAAGATAAACATCTTTGTACATTATCAACATTGAGAAACACTGTCAAATATCACTTTGCTTACAGATGGCAGAAAGAAACTTCTACGGTGTGAAATGGCTTTCCAGATACCACTTCTGAGTTTGCTGTTGTTGTTTCTCCCCAAGAACTTGGAGTTGGGATAATTTGAGGCATTAGAGTTTTGACAGTGACATTTCCTTGTAATTGAGAGACATTTGTGAAGTTCAGACATGATTGTGTTTGCCTTTAGCAAACACACCATTCACATTTGGAGAAAAACTGCTGATGTAGTCCAAATGAAACTGTTCCAGCCTTGCCAAATCACCGACAGATGTGCTTGTCTGCCAAGGGATTTCCCTGGGAATGTTCTAATTTTCTTCTATCTGTTTAGAGAAAGTTCATTTAAAATCTGTTAAAATGTATTAATGTGCAGTGTTGCATCATAGCTTGCTGGGGGCATATTGGCGAAAGAGAAGTTACATGCAGACTGGCACTGGGGCATCTCCCAAAAACTTAAGAGATGCATGCAAAACAGATGCCTTCCCTGTCCCCTGCCTTCCAGAAGGGGAGCCCCATCCAGTCCACAGAGCCTACGCTGCATAATTTCACAGCGTGTTAGTACAGAAAGGGTTCCTCCACACCCATTTAAAAATATGTCTGCTGCCGCCCCTGCCTTCTCGGGAGATTAGGTGACTTGTCCACAATCACAAGGTCTGTTGTCCAGTGACCCTGCAAATACCGGTTTAATTAAGAAAACAAAAGGCAGTTTTTGCCTGTTAGTTTTGTACAAACTATGAGGCTCAATGATTAGCTCCTTTGAACATGGAGCTAAAACTTTTATTTATTACCAAATCAATGTTTTCTCCGGTTCCTATGGTGACTATAGAGGAATCTAATTTTGGAAACTTCATTAGAGTTACAAACTTAACCATTAAGGGGAGGATTAACACAGCTTCCTTTAGTGAATTAAAATTGACTTGTGGGTGTTGGTGCAAGCGTAAGTAAGACAGTATCACAATGACTGTACCTCTAAGAAATAAAGTGTCTAATTCTTCAGTGAAAAAAGCCCAGTATTTTTCTCTTTTTTTAAAGGAATGCAATACTCAAGTCTCAATGAAACTGGTTCACACACCCATTTCTGGGTCACTGTGAATGCCCATCTACCGACTAAGAAGTATCATGAACAACTATTATTCTCGCCTATCTAAACTCCCTGCCTTTAGGGCAGGATTTCTCCCCCTCAAATGCTATTGACATTTGGATCAGATACTTCTTTGTTGTGGAGTGTTGTCTGTTTGTTGCAGACAGTTATGTCTTCTACCCACTAGATGCCAGTAGTATCCCCTCCCCAGTTATGACAAGCACAATGTCTCCAGACATTGCTAATGGTCTCCTGGTGATGGTGGGGAGGACAAACCACCCCCTATTGAGAACCACTGCTCTAAGAGCCCTTTCCTGCTGCCTGCGGGGGCTGCCATTCACATCATGGACCCAGCACATGCTCAGAGAGCAGTAACTTCACAGCCAGCACCCTCCCAATGTCCACCAATCTGTCCTGCTGATGGCACCAGTAGCCCTTCTACCCCAGGATTTATTCTTTCATTCCATATACTACCCAGCATCCTCTCAAATCTCGCTTTTTCCCCCTGCCTAAGTTGTTCAAAATACACAACTGCCTACCACTCAGGAAATCTACCTGATCTATCTTTCTGTTAAGCAGAAAATGGTCATCACAAGAATCCAACCTCCTTTTATTCTCTTCTCTCTTTTCTTTTTATTGTTCTATATGAGAATATGGATATTAGCTGAAACTACCATGGTAATCATTTCACAATATATGTAAACCAAACCATCATGCTGAATGCCTTAAATGTATACAGTCACATATGTCAATTATTTCAATAAAACTGGAAACAAATTGAATGCAAAATAATATTATGTTCATTCTTGTTGGTAAAAAAAAAAAACCTTTAATGCATTTGTTATATATTAATAGTACAATGTACTATTATATATTAATAGTACAATGAAGTTTAGAATCACACACCCCCAGTAACTCACAAAAAAATGGCAAGGAAATGACAAGCATTTTTTAAAGTTTATTTATTTATTTTAATTTTTTAATGTTTTATCTATTTTTGAGAGAGACAGTGTGAGCAGGAGAGGGTCAGAGAGAGAGAGGGAGACACAGTATCCAGAGTCAGGCTCCAAGCTCTGAGCTGTCAGCACATAGCCCGACGCAGGGCTCGAACCCACAAACCGTGAGATCATGACCTGAGCTGGCGTAGGATGCTTAACTGACTGAGCCACCTAGAAGCCCCACCATGATAAGCATTTTTGAAGACTAAAATGTTGCCGCCATTTATAAAACCAGCAAAGTAGTAGGTGCTTTTGCTAAAAAAATTTTAAACTACAAGAAAATGAACATTCTAGTAAAGTCAACCTCAACAACTCTCCCTACCCCACTCCTACTCATACCCAGAAGCAGCATTAAAGAAAGTAGAAACAATGTTTAGAATTGTCAAACCTACTCTAAAACTTGTGAAGGTGGGGACTGAGGAAGGGGGAGCAGTTAGAGAAGCTTGGACAAATTCAAGGACTACAGCTTTATTACAGGAGCCCCTTCATATTTTTTAAAGACCCTGCCAGTTACGTACTACAGATGTTCCTTGTGAAAAGACCAGATTTAGAAATGGCATCCTCTCCTCTGGGCTGAAGCAGCCCTGCCCAGGCACATTTTTTTGTGGGCAGAATGCAGACTGGTTTGGAGTCCCCACTCAAGCTCCCTCAGCCAGCTGCCGCTGGGCAGGGACAAGATGCACACAATTTGTCGGAAAGAGCTATCAGAGCTTGCTGATTTCTACAGCAACATGCCAAGTGAAGAAGTGGTCTAGACCTTGCTGAGGAAAGAATGGGCCCAGGATATTTAACAGGATCTCAGAAGAGACAGCAGGGTCAGGATATAGAAGAGTCTCAGAAGACAGAGCAGGTCCCCAAACATGGGCTATGCCCTGCTTCACCACACCTTTCCATTCCCACATCTGCACAGTGTTTACTGTAGTGGCTTTCAAATCTTAAGATACACCAGAATCATCTGCAAAGCATATGAAAACTAAAAGCTAGTGACAGATCACTGGGCCCCATGTCCAGAGTTTCAGACTTGATAAGGTTGAGGCGGGGCCCAAGAACTTCCTTTATGTATTGATGCTGGTCCCAGGACCACACTTTGAGAAGCAGTAATCTCTAGAAAAGTAGGTAGAAAGCAATGGTCAGTTCTCAAACTTAGGGCTCAGAATTCAGAAGACAAAGTTGCCACAAATAATCTGAGAAAAGACCACAGAAGATCCATTTACATCAGTTCAGAAATAAACATAAACACCCATCTTACTAGTAAGCGGGATACGAAGAGCAAGCATGTTTTTCTAGTAGGCAGACAAGTCGGAGATGGAAAAGTGAGAGGAGGAGTGGATCATTATGCAAAGGATAGATGAAGAGCTCAGCTGGAAGCAAATATGACCCAAGGAAAAGATACAAATTCCCCATGAGTGCTTTCAATATTAAAGAACTTAATAAGAACATTCAATAAGAGCTCAGAGTTGAGAAGATAAAAGGAAATTCCAGAGCTAAGCAAACACTCTGAAAAATATTATGTGCCACTGAAAATCTAATGAATAAAATTAGAAACAGCAAAGGAAGAAAGTGAAAGCTAAAAAACAAATTAACAGAAAGATGAAAAAACTCAATATAATGAATACATAAGGAAAAGGCAAGGGATTTGTTAAAGCAAAAAGAAAGCAAAGCTTTAATCTGAAAGACAGGTAAAGTACCCCAAAAAAGAACAATTGATGTTCCCTGAAAACAGTGGACAAGGAAAAAAAGCACTGGAAAAGGAACACTGAGTTATCACTCAGAAACATTTCCCTAAAGGAGGAAGAACTGAATCCACAGGTAGAAATGATATATCATATTGAGGAAAAAAAGTAACAATCAGCATTAAGACATGGTAATTAATAACTAGAGTTATTTAGGCATCAGGAAGAAGGAATTATATCAGCTTCAACAGAAAAAAAAAAATCAGCCTGGCCTCACACTTTAACAACATTCAATCTCTGAAGATCACGTAGTAAAGTCTGCTAAACTTCAGCGGCAAAGAAAAGGCAACCCAAGAATATCGTATCAGCCAAGTTGTTATTCAAGAATAAAGGCAGTATGTACATATTTTCAGAAGCAAAAAATCCCAGCACCTGGGTGGCTCAGTTGATTGAGTGTCCAACTCTTGATTTGAGCTCAGGTCATGATCCCAGGGTTGTGGTATTGAGCCCCACATTGGGCTCCAAACAGCTTGGAGCCTCCTTAAGATTCTCTCTCTCTCTCTCTCTCTCTCTCTCTCTCATCTGCCCTTCACCCCCACTCTTACACACTCTGTCTCTAAAACAAAAAAAAGTGAAAAAAATCTCAGAAAATGTAACTTATATGAGACTTTCCTGGGGAAGAAACCCAAAACCTTGATGATGAAAGCTATACAACCAAAAATAAGTCAAAATAAATACCCCTGGGATGTACAAGCTGTCCTGGGGTGTAAAAGGACCAATAATGAATGGTGGGTCCAAATGAAAACAGAACCAGAACTAAACAAACAAGAGGATTACATTTGCAGGAGACAATGAGAATGCCATAAACCTACCAGAGCTTATGTAATGCAAGCAACAAACTTGGAAGGTAATGAGAAAAAACTTGAAAGAAATGAGAGAAACCCATCATGTCATCTTTTCTAGTAAATGACCTTGTCTAAAACTGATGTAGTGAGAAACTCTCAAGGACTCCAACTTTTTAATTACTTCAGATTTTCTTCATAACCTTTAGATGGTCTTTCAGAAACAAAAAAGATCTGAAGTTTAGCAATTCCTTTATTTTCAGTTTATTTTTCTTTTCCTCAATTCAAATAAAATTAAATGTAATGCCTCTATTTATAAAGTATATATATCATGGTCTCTGAGTTAGTCCCATCTTTATAAGCTTAATACTTGCTATTTTCTATCTTTGTATCTGTACATGTGCAGTAAGAGATGTTCTTCAAATGGTTCAGAGTGGATGCTTTTGAGTGATGGGATTTAGATGATGTGTTGCTTCCTTCTTAATAATTTTCTTTACTTGTTACTTTTTTTTTAATTCAAGTATAACTAACATACAGTGTAATATTAGTTTCAGGTATACAATATAGCAATTCAACAATTCTATACATTACTCAATGTTCATCAAGATAAGTGTGCTCTTAGGGAGCACCTGGGTAGCTCATTCAGTTAAGCATCTCACTTCGGCTTAGGTCACGATCTCACGGTTTGTGAGTTCCAGCCCTGCATTAGGCTCTGTGCTGACAGCTCAGAGCCTGGAACCTGCTTTGGATTCTGTGTCTCTCACTCTGCTCCTCCTGTAAAAAGGAGGATATTTTCAAAATATTCATATTTAATTAACATTTAAAAATATTTAATATTTAAAAAACTTAATATTTACCAAGTGCCTATGATGTTCCAGGCAATCTGTTCGCATAATTTATATATATATATATATATATATATATATATATATATATATATAACATTTTCTGCTCCTCCTTTTCTCAAACTCTCTCTCTCTCAAAAATAATTAAACATCAAAAAATGTTTTAAAAAAGATAAGTGTATTCTTAATCCCCTTCACCTATTTCACCCATTCCCCCCAACCACTTCCCCTCTGGTAACCACCAGTTTGTCCTGTATATTTGAATCTGGGTTTTGTTTTTTTGTTTGTCTCTTTTTTCTTTATTTCTTTCTTAAATTCCACATAAAAGTGAAATAACACGGTACTTGTCTTTCTCTAACTGACTTACTTCACTTGGCATCAAAACCTCTAGATCCATCCACATTGCTGCTGCAAGTGGCAAGATTTCATTCCGTTTTATGGATGAGTAATATTCCATCATACATACATATATATATATGTATACATACACACACACACACATATATATATATACACACACTATATATATATACCACATTTTCCTTCTCAATTCTCGATGGACACTTGGGCTGCTTCCATTATTTGGCTATTGTAAATAATGCTGCAATATACATATTATTTCAAATTAGCAGTTTTGTTTTCTTGGATGAATAGTAGTGGAATTACTGCATCAAATGGTAATTCTATTTTTAATTTTTTGAGGAACTTTCATACTGTTTTCCACAATAGTTGCATTGGGGCTCATTCTCAACAGTGCACTTACATTTTAAATTGATGAGTGTAAGTCACTGGTAACCAACATACAATTATCACTCTAAAATGAATATATAAAATATGACACAACTTTTCTGATTTAGTAACTGAGTATAAGTGAAATTTTTTGGTGACCAAACACCTTGAATTACCTCCATATGAAGTATCGTTCTAAAAACACATCCTGCTTAGAAAGTATGCTAAAAGGGGATGGAATATAAAAATGAGCAGAATGCAGCCAAGGCAAATGTCCTGGAAGGTGCTGTGTTTCCTAAATAAGTCTCTGGCTTCTGCTCCTTTAATTAACAGTACTTAATATTTACCAAGTGCCTATGATGTTCCAGGCAATCTGTTCACATACTTTATAAGTATTTTATTATTTAGCCCTCAAAAAAAGTATAAGATGATACTAGTAATTATGATAATGGTGATAGTAATTGCAGCTCAGATTTACTGAGTGCCTACTATGTGCTAAGCTCTGGTACAAGGGATCAGTATGGGCAATAACACTTCTCAGTGGGAAGTCCTAATCACAATGGAAATCCATTGTGTAGTACAAAAGAAAGCCATCAAGGTTAGCTTTCAGAAATACAGGATTTATATTAGTATATTTAGAGCAAGTGCACAGGTAAGCCTGACGTTGTGTGGAGAATACACAAGGAAAAAAGCTGGCAGAATCATGGAACTAATTGAGTAATTCAGGCCACAAAAGTGAGAGGAATTGGCCAACTCCTGGTCATCCTGGAAACAGGATTCCAGCATTATACTGAGATAAAATCACAAGGTAAAAAGGAAAACAGTAATCAGAGTTGCAGCCACACACAGAGCCTAACTCCATCTTGGGAGATGATCTAGGAGGAGCTTCAGATGTATTTCTGCCACAAAGAATTAAATCCTGAAGGGGAAGGATTTGGTGTACTTATGAAAGAGTCAGTGTGAAATGGCGTGCTCAAGAGTAGTGGTATTCTGACTGTTGCTTCTCCTGGCAACCCTGACCACGTCAGTGTAGGGAGCGAATTATGCAGGTGTGTATAGCCGGATTCCACTCACCAGTTCCTCTTCTATGTAGGAAATGCGTGAAGAAGGAACAAAACAGTACATCCTCTTGATGTCCTATGTGATTACCATTGGATTGAAGAGATCTCTGTTCCCTCCCCCCACCTCTTCTCCAAGTGCCTGGGCAGTCTGGATCCTTGCAGAGTGGAGAGTGACCATGAATCATCGAGTTCATAGACTATCACAACTTTGTGGAAAATATTCTGCTTTTATCATGTTCATTTCCTAAATTCCACATCTGCCAAGAGGAATTACATTCAGAGGATAAGTAACTCATCCACCGTCTATCTGACACAAGACCTTTGTGACTTCATTCAGACTCCCTTCTCTTTGCTTGTGATTTCACTCTTCTCTAAAACATTTTAGTTGGGAATTTTTTTAAGGATTTGTAAGCTTGTGTATATACCTTTGTTCATATCTAAATTAAGGATTCTGTGCTCAAGCGCACACACACACACACACACACACACTATAAATAAGAAAGGAAGATAATTTCCCCTAAAAATACTGTCCACGAATTGACAACATGGGCTATCACTTCATATGGTTTGGTTTGGTGCAGTTCTATAGAGCTAGCTTTGTAAATGAAAGGTGTGATCCCTTGAAATCACTGTGATAAAAGTGATTTGAAATCATACTACTGACAGCCATAATAGAAACAAATGCCTACTTACCACTCATAGCTCAGCTGTGGTGAGAACAAATCAATAGAGTAAAATGCTTTCAGCTTCTTAGAGAAAGGTTCCACCTGACAGATACTAGGAGATCAAATATTCACACTGCTTAGGACCAAGAAGCTTATGGATTAGGACCTATTTGAGAAGGCAGCTAGAGGATAGAATCCCATCCTGTGGGGCCTTTGGTCACTTTCCTTTATTTATCTCTCCATTGGTTCATCTTCTTGTCTCTGTTCTGCGAGTTAAAAGCACAGCAATAAAAGACGCATTTCCTGCATCAAGGAGTTCACAGCCCAGTGGTGCAAACAATTAATATATGATTTTGAACTATGTTCTCCTAGAGATGTGCACAGGGTGTGCTATGGGAACATAATGAAGGGGTACCTAGTTTTGCCTAAGGGGGCTTTGTAGAAGTTGCCAGAAGTAGCCCTCAGAAACAGATTACAGGGGATGGAAGAGGAGAAGAGAGAAAGCAACAAGGACCTCCAGGACTTTGGGCATGCGAATTTTTTATGATATAGCATTTGGTCACTCTATCATAGAGAAAAACATTCCAGGGGAAGTCTATCCTACATACCCTTTAGAAACCAGAGGATATTATTACCCAAATTTACCTGGCTACTTTTAAGAAGGCCCAAGTTCTAATTTGTCAAGGATGATATTCTTCTTGTCCATGATTGTTTCTAGAGCCAGAGGTACCAAGTCTTTCTACCTAATTTCCTGATCAATGAAGAGTTCTCCTTTATGACATTCCTAATAGAGTTTCAGCCCATTTCTGTAGTAAACATTGCTTATTAAATTTTGCCTCCTCAGCCCCTATTCTCTTTTTGTTACTGCCTCCTACTTCTTTTTTGGAAAATCCCTCCCTATTGTAGGCAGTCTTTGTAGTATAGTAAACTGAGTGCCCTACCTTTTAACTACAGGCTCTGAAGAGATTCCCAGAGACCTCTGGTAGATGTTCTGTTGTCCCTACTCTACATGAACACAGAATAAACATGTAACCTAAGCTCAGCCAACCAGCCCTTCTCTTCCAGAACTTTAAATATTAAGTGTGGTGACACAACACACATTCACCTATTATTACAATGACATCCCATTGTGTTTCCTGTTTCTGAGCCTGGTCCTACGGCATGCATCTTTTCCTTGAAATTCCATGATAACCTTCTAATAAATTCCATTTTAACTTATGTTAGCCTAAGTTCCAATTTAACTTATGTTAGCATCTGATACATGCTGTCAAAGTACTTTAATTTTACTTGAATCCTTCCACTCATGGGAATATCACTACTTTGTGAGGCTGATTATCCCACTGGTATACCTCTGAATTTGCTATCATTATTAATTCAAGCTAAAATCAGCTTCCCTATTACTAGGGTCTGTCATTGGGAATGAGAAAAGCTAAATTTTAGTCTTTCTAGAGAATAACCACTTCAGTATATAAGGACAGCAAGTAATCACAATAACCACACCACAAATGCCAACTTACCCCTTTCTCAAGTTGGAAACCACCAGTTTCTTTCCTAACATGATGTAAATTCCCGCACCACAGAAATAGAAGAGTTGGATTGTTGATGGTCATCTTAACTTTATTTTCACGGTGTCCCAGAGAAGTAAGAAGACACTTCCTCAACAAGTCTCGTTGAATGAGAGCACTTTCATGTTTATTTTCTGCCAGGTGGTGCATGGTAGAATTCATTGATAGGATGCGGAAGCCCTTCTTATCATATAACTATTAGGTTTCTCTGTATTCCTCTCCAGTCTGCCCCCAATTAACAGTATATTATCTTCTCTACTGAAGTTGGGATAATTGGTGGCTATTTTCAGAGCAACTCATCACGGATGATAGAGATTGATTACTTTTAATTGAGGTAGTAGAGGTGGTGAACATTCATTAGGCACTGAATAAATGTTACTAGGATTTCCCAAACCACCTGTCTCATAAACATCATGTCAACAACATTTGCAAACCAACCAAAGTCATTCCTCCCCCATTCAAGTGTTCCGCCTTCTCACTCCTCACATCCAGTCTAACTACAAGTTTATGTTCTCTATTCATTTTACTACTTCAGAAAAACATTTGCCTGTAAAAATGTATCTATTCTTGAGCAGTAGCAGGTCAGACACTTGGGTTTTCATGACAATCAGAGGAGAAACAGAAGGAATGGACAGTCCAGAGAGAAAGGAGCCCCACTTAGAGTACCATGTTTCCTTGGGACAGAGCTTTCAGAGGAGCATAGGGTAATGTCCATCTTCTCTCTTGCCTGTTCATGCAGAGGATGACTTTCCCTCTCCTCCCTAGCCCTCACCTCCCATGCCCTACTTTGCCCTCCCCTCCCCTCTCCTCTCCTCTCCTTTCCTCTTTAGTTCAATGGACACCAGCACCACCTGAGGCTAATGTCGCAGCCCGAGGAGGAGGCCTGAGGCAAGTAGCCTGGACCAGTACCAACCAGCACAGAACAGACTGTCTCCTACTCTGGCTCTGGTTCCTCTAGTGCCAAGGGTGTTTCCTGCTGGCTGTGCCTCCCGCTGCTCAGGTGAGATTTGATACTCAATTAGGGCTGAGGAGAAATAGACTCTTCTGAGCCCAGGCCACTGCAGCTACTTTAATACAGGTAAAAACACTCACCAAATGTTCACCCCAAGTCACCATGGTTCTCCTAGGGGATATAGGGACTCAGGGCAGGCTGCCCCTAGATGGGATGTTTTGGAATAAAGCTTATTTTGAGATAAAACTAATTGAAACACACCAGATGCAGGAAAAGCTCTAAGCCTCCCCCTCAAATGCTTAAATTTACATTGGAAAGAAGAGTCTAAAACAGGAAGAGAGATATTCACACAAAGTCCCTTTTACCTAAAGAACCTATCTGCATAATAGGGCAAACTAGTTTTTCCAAATCTCCTCTAGCTTCTTGTTAATAATCTTCCTCCCCTTTGAATCCTCAAATCCTATCCATCTCCTTTGCTCATATACACTTCACGTTGCCTCACTGTCTTTGGAATCTCCTGTCTATGTGGATTCTCCATACATACATCTATTAAATTTTATTTTCTCCTGTTAATCTATCTCAGGTTGATCTAATTCTAAGTCCAGCTAGAAGGAACCATATTGTAGAGGATGGGCTTCCTCCCAACTAATAGCAAAGGATGTCTTAGCTTTCCTTTGGCCTCCTGCGTGCCTCTGTGTGTGTGTGTGTGTGTTTGTGTGTGTGTGTGTGTTTGTGTGTGTGTGTGTTTTCCAGAAAGATATGAAGATATGAAAGAATTTCTTCCCAAAGAAATACTGGGCCCCAATCATCATAATGATATCACAAGCTCACATTCCATCCTGATGGTACATACTATATTTATATTTTTGATGAAAAAATATATCATACAAAAGAAAAAAAATACTAATTGGTGCACTTCCTTATTTGGCTTTGCAATTCAGACAGAATCACATAAACAGAGAGACATATAAATAGAAGATACTCTAAAAAATAGGATGGTGTTAAAGTAGTAAAAACCATGGCATAAAATTTTGTGTTTTCTTATTTCTAAAATAACCACTTTTCCTCACATTTTACTATTTCTTTAAATGAGAGTTCTTGCAAGTGATGCATAGTTAATGCAGGATTGGGTTGTTTTTTTTTAATTCTTCAATAACTCTTTTTACATTGTTGGTGTCTTTTATAATTCATATTATCTTGGAACTTTGAGAATTTAGTAAATTCAATCCTTTGATGTCTAGACCAGACACTCATATGGCATAAATCCATCCAGGGAAGTCCTCATAGGTTTCAAATATTTTTCCTGATCCTGCTGAAATTTTCTCCCATGTGGGTTTTAGAAGGTGTTCCTTATGCCCTGTGAGGGACAGAAATATTCTGACTAACAATACAGTAGATAAGGTACTTTGGAGTCTTTCACCTTATCCCCTTACTTAAAAATTGAGGGCTCAAGGCCCCTGGGTGGCTAGTTGATTGAGCTTATGATTCTTGATTTCAGATCACGTCAGGATCTCATGGTTCATGAGTTTGAGCCCCACCACATCAGGCTCTGCACTGATGGTATGGAACCTGCTTGGGATTCTGTCTCTCCCTCTCTCTCTGCTCCTTCCCTGCTTGTTCTCTCTCTCTCTCTCTCTCTGTCTCAAAATAAGTCAATAAACATAAAAAAAAAATGTGGGTGTGTAAGGACACAAGTCTAAATGTCTAAACCAAACTGACTCCATGACAGGCTTTAAGTTTCCCCTCTAAACTAGAAGGCCTGAGTTTCAGCTTCCCGGAAACTGACAGGTAGTTACACATTGCCCAAGGCAGGAGTAACCACCCTTGCAACACCCAATCAGGAAAGGTCAGCGACCACCCTCCACATTGTTAAGGGAGAGCCCTGGAGATAGAAACTATAGATAGGACCCTGTTACATAATGTTAAAGTTAACCCGTTAGTCGCCAAGTAAGACCCTAGGCTCGCTCTGTGATTGGTTGAATTTAAAGGTATTCTGAACGTTGTAATTGGTCCCGCCAAAAGTAACTGAATA
The DNA here is from genome assembly GCF_003009895.1 of Hyaena hyaena. Taxonomy (NCBI): domain Eukaryota; kingdom Metazoa; phylum Chordata; class Mammalia; order Carnivora; family Hyaenidae; genus Hyaena; species Hyaena hyaena. Next base: position 573,017 of record NW_024081173.1, read on the forward strand.
CTCTAGACAATGTGTATGGTCAAACCCGCTGTCAATGATGTTGTATAATTATGATTGGATCACTGTTCCCATGTCACAACTTCTGTAACTCCCCCATCACAAACCCCATAAAAACCCTACTCAGCCCTTGTTCGGGGCTCTCAGCATGGATCCACGGCGCTGGTGAGGTCTGTGAGCCCGAGCTCGAGCCCGTAATAAAGCCCTTTGCCTTTGCATGCGTGACTCAGTCTCCCCCGTGGTCTCTGGTTGGTGGGGATACTGCGATCTGGGCATAACAGGTGCACTCCTGCAGAGTTTGAGCTTCTGTCTGCAAGCAAAACAATGTCCCCTGCAAAGGAAGAAAGGAGTAAGGGGACTGACACCCTAATATTCACCCTGAGAATTAAACAGACTCACCCACCTAGCATCTCCCCTGGAGCAGGTATTTTCTTGTATCATCTTCAAATATTCCCAATGAGAAGATAAAAGGCTAAGCAGAGGTAAAAACTAGACACAACTAGTGAACAGTAGGCTTCAAACAGGAGCCTTGGGGTGCCTGGGTGGTTCAGTCAGTTAAGTGTCTGATTCTTTTTTTTTTTTTTTTTAATATTTTATTTATTTTTGAGAGAGAGATAGAGACAGCATGAGCAGGGGAGGGTCAGAGAGAGAGGGAGACACAGAATCTGAAACAGGCTCCAGGCTCTGAGCTAGCTGTCAGCACAGAGCCCCATGCGGGGCTCAAACCCATGAACCATGAGATCATGACATGAGCTGAAGTCAGACCCTTAACCGACTGAGCCACGCAGGCGCCCCCAAGTGTCTGATTCTTAATTTCCACTCCTCATGATCTCACTGTTCTGAGTTTGAGCCCCGCATCAGGTTCTGCCCAGAGCCTGCTTGGGATTCTCTCTCCCTCTCTCTCTGTCCCCATCCTCGCTCTCTCTCTCTCTGTCTCTCAAAATAAAAATAAGTAAATAAAAAATAAACAAGAGCCGTGCTCTCCTACCACCAGATCAGAGCAGCTTATCATGGACAGCTGGTTCCTACAGGTGGGGCACACACCATGGGGACACGCAGATGACAAAAACACAGAGGTGGTGAAAAACAACACCAAATCACATGGCGAGAAGTGTATTTATTTATATTCCTGTTCAGTCCTTCTTTATTATGTCAAGGAGAAAGCCTCAATGTGGTGCCACGTGTCTTAATCAGCTGTAGAACACTTGGGAATCTCCCCTTTTAACAAAGGGAGAAGAGGCCTCAGGTTCAGAGCCATTATCAGGAAACAGCATCTACCTTGAATTAATTTGTGATAATTTACTTTCACTAAGTATTCCCATGTTTCCTTTCTCGTCGTGGTAGGTGGCATGGTTTCCCATTTAAAATAGTGGCAGGGCTTCCTTTCAAAACATGTTTTAAAAGTGAGTTAATTTGGGGGCACCTGGGTGGGCTCAGTCAGTTAAGCATCCGACTTAGGTTCAGGGCATGATCTAGCGGTTCAGGAGTTCGAGCCCAGCATGGGGCTCTGCACTGACACCACAGAGCCTACTTGGGATTCTGTCTCCCTCTCTCTCTGTCCCACCTCTGCTTGCTCTCTATCTCTCTCAAAACAAATAAAAATAAACTTTCGAAAAAGTGAATTAATTGAAAGAAATATTAAATATATATGTTAATATAGTAAATATATCAATGCCATATACAGGCTGTTTACAGATATGGCAAAAACTGTATATGGGGCACATGGATGACTCATGCCACTTTGGGGACTGATGAACCATTAGATACTATTCCTTTCCAAACTCCTCGAAAGGAAGTAGCATTCCACCTGACAGGTGTGCAGACTCAAGCCTTTCCCATGTGTGGGAGCCTAGGTAATCCAAAAAATCCACCAACACTGTTTTTATCCTGGCAGGGCCTGGAGCTCCCTATTTCCTTTGACATGAAGTGTTGCTTTTGATGAGAAAGCATTTTTCACAATTCCATCCACTCAGCTCAGGCAGATATCTCCCTGCCCCACATAGAGTAGACCCATTCACTTCTACTTGTTCACCCTCCTTTCTGTTGTACCCACCCCCCCAAAAAAAACTTCCTGCTGGAATGTGCTTCAAAGGTCTCGTGTCTTAGGTGCCATGCAGGAAAAACCTTCCTCCCTCACCTTTATCCAGCCCAGAGATCTTGCTACCACATCAACATGCTGCATGCTAAAGTATGTGTATGTAATAAAGAGCTTTATTCCAAGATTTTGCAGAAGGAGAGTGATTAAAGACATTGTTCGACACTGATTTTAATTGGCGCTATAATCTGATCAGTCTCTAACCAGCTAATCGTTATTTAATCGGTTGCTTTAATTGTATTACAAAGCAGCTAGAATGCAGCTGTGGGTAGACACCACACAAATAAATAAAATGCATTATTATTCTTATTATATTTATGCATATGAGTTTTATTTTACTTTTGTCAAAACTATACTCACTTCCACTCCACTAGTAATTTGTTTGTATTAAACAGTATTATGCATTTACATGGTGAAAACAGTTAGAAATGTCTATCCATTGCCAAGTTTAAGTTATATAATATGTTGCTAGACACACCCACCTTCATTTGCCAAATAATCGTGATTCATTTAAATATTTGTACAGTGCTTCAATTATGGATATTATTTCTATTAATTAGTGATACTAGGATTCGGTTCTAAGGAATAAATAAATATAAAAGTTGAAATAACAGAACAAGTTCATGCATACAAAAGGAATCTGAACTGATCACCCTGAAATATAATTCCATGTGTTTCCACACAGTTCCCCCAGAAGGTAAAGCCCGGCAGCATTAATAAGATTCTGACTGGTTTAGATTTGAACATGGGTACAATAGGTTCCAAAGCCCTATGTAAGTATTTGAACAACTTGACCTTATTTCAGCCTCTTGAGGGAATTATCAGGGACAACTATAGAATCAACATGAAGAATTATTAAGGACCCACGTGGTGCCTGCCTGAAAGGGCTCAGGTAACGAACTAACTACCACAAAGCTAAAAAAGTATTAGTAATAAAATCACAACATCTCAAGGCTGCTCTTTCGACCTCTGACTTACTTGCTGCATGACTTCCAGGCTACTTACTCTTAACGCTCAATTTTTTGATCTGTAAAATGGTAGTCACAGCTGGTGCTCAGACATTAATGTGAGGATGAAATAATAATAATAATAGTTGTCCAAGTTTAGGCAACTGTGCCCATCCGCCCCTTGTAGCTAAGTTACTTGGGACTTACTCCCCATGCAGCACAGCATAGAGAGGACTCAAGGGACAGAGGCCAGTGGGGTTCCCGGATGCCACAAAGCAGAGGAGAGGGCAGGCCACCTGAGGGAAGGAAGCAGTGAAATAGTAAGAAGAGACAGAGAGGGTGTGTGCATGTCCGTAAATGGGATCAACAAAGCCCCAAACAGTGTCACAGTAAAGTGAGCACATCACCAAGAGAGTAGAAAACAGTATCAGGCAGGGAGTAATGGCAGCTGAAAAAAAGAGAGGGAAATAGGAGGCAAGCAAGGAAAACAGCAGCATTAATAAGCATCCAGGAAACTGACCTGGGGGATTAAGGTCAACAAGGAGGTGCACACAGAAGGTAGAAAGCAAAAACCAATGTGACAAGCTATGGCTACGGAAGACTGGGTACACAGAAACAGAGATGTGCTGATCACATGGCACATGAGGAAGTTGGTACACATTTCTTGTTTTATTTTAATTTTTTTATGTTAATACCACTTTGGAAACAGAATTTTTGTTCTGAGATTTAAAAATAACTCCTATCAATTTGGGAGCCAAGATAAAACCAAATGCCCATTCTAACTTGACTATAATGTGCACAGACAGCACAGAAATTCCTGGTTAAACCCACCCAATCGGGCCTGAAGGTCAACCCCATCATAATAGGGTGCCTCAGAGAGTCATTCTTCCTAACTAGTTATCGATTTATAAAAAACCATGAGTGTCTTATATCAAATGACTGCTCCTGAATTGTTACCTTGGATCAACAGAGAGTAAATATTGGCATTTTCATATGGCAATCTGCTATTTGGGAATAATCTAGCCTTCCTAGAGGGACAGAAATAAAGCACATAACAGTCATTTACCAATCATATAATATTAGACACCAGTAATTTGTCATTCACTGCAGTCTTCTAGAATCATTAGAGGAGACATTCAACTGCTCTCAGACATGCAAGGTATGATCATATAGGAAACGTGATTTTGCAGGCTGAACGTACCAGGTCTGCGCTAACGTTTTGTGACTCTGGACTGAAAGTTAATGACCAGTGCAACGCACCAGGCTACTACGGTAAAGGAGCAGCAGTAAAAAGGACCTAATAAATCAAAAATTTAAATGGGATATTCATTTAAGTTACCATCATTAGAGCAAAGTGATGGTCCAATTTACTTAAACAGTGACTTACATTGATCATAATAGCAGTATTTTAAGTGATATTGCCCATTAGTTAATTAAGCAAATATTTGATTAGTACCTACTACGTGCATAATGCTCTGCCAGATGATGTGAGGCACATTCAGACTTTATAAAAGAGATCATCTCGGGGTGCCTGGGTGGCTTGTTGGTTGAACATCTGACTTTGGCCCAGGTCATAATCTCATGGTTCATGAGTTTGAACCCCATGTCAGGCTCTGTGCTGACAGCTTGGAACCTGGAGCCTCCTTCGGATTCTGTGTGTCTCTCTTTCTCTGCCCCTCCCCAGCGCTCTCTCTCTCTCTGTCAAAAATAAATAAAAACTTTAAAAATAAATAAATACGTAAATAAGATTATCTCTCTACCTTTGAAAGGCTTATTATCCAATAGGGAAAGAAGACCTCTTGCAGAACTCTTGTACAAAGGTAAATACGACTACATAATATAAGAGATATACAAAGAACATGCTTCAAGACTATAAAAAGTGAAATGACTTATCTAGTCACTTTATAGGGAAAGCCAGGTAAAGTTGTATATAAAAAATCATTGGCACACATATTAAAGAAAAAGAACAGACTTTGGAGAAGCCAAAATTGCAGGGAAAGGATGTCTAGTCATTAAAAACAAGTGACATAGATGTGCTGAGTGATCTACTGTCAACTGAGAATCACCAACTCCTGTGCAATTTACCTTGCAAAGCTTAGGGTGGGGATGACATTTCCTAGAATAATACCCTTCCCTGACTCATTGGAGTTAACCAATGAGAAAACAGTGAGGTGTGGAAAGCAAAGAGATGGAGAAATTATCCTTAGAAGTCACATAAGTGTGTGCAAATGAGATCTTTTTCACTGTTGTACACTAAGAGTGGGTTAGAGTGGAGTGGTTAATTCAACATGGCCCTGCTTTCTGTATTGAAACGGTAATGTATCTCTGAGTTACTAACACCCCTGTCACTGAGTAACAATTATGGAAACTGCCATTGCCTAGATTCTTCTTTTTCACACGCATGTTAGTTGAATTAAATATGTATATAATATATTGTCACCTGTTTGAACATCTATAGGACCTATTAACATCACATATCTCTTATAAACTCACCTCAGATGTGTTGGTGTTTGCTCTTTGTAATTCATTATATGGAATATGTGCATTTTCAAATATAAATAAAAGCAATTCTAAGCCACATGGCAAATTCAGAAAAGCCACACCAGGTGTCAAAATATTTTATCACAGTTAACAATTGTAATGTGTGTAAGTATGCTAAATCACTTTCTCCTCCATCCCTTTTGATTTTTTTTAATTATACAAGCAATATTCTCTTGAAAGTAGTAAGTGATTGTAGCAAAGGTACAGGATTTGAGATTAAATACACAATACCATTTATATTAATATCAAATAATGCAATACTAGGTATAAATTAAATATGTCCAAGATACATATGAGAAAAACTAGGAAACTCTAATTCTGAAAGAAATCAAAGAAGATTAAGAGAGAGAAAGAGATTGAGAGAGGGAAAGAGAGAGATTCCATGTAAATTGATAGGAACACTCAATATTGTCAAGATGACAGTTCTTCCCAACTTAATGTACGGATTCAGTGCAAACCCAATAAAAATCCCAGCAAGCTATCTTGTGGATACCAACAAACTGATTCTAAAGTTTATATGAAAAGGTGAAAGATCAAGAATATCCAACACAATATCAAAGAAGAATAGCAAAGTCAAAAGACTGACACTACTGAACTTCAAGACTTAACTACAAATCTACAATAACCAAGACAGTGTGGTATTGGCAAAAGAACAGACAAATAGATCAGTGGGGGACAGCTGAGAGTCCAGAAACAGAACCACAGAAATATAGTCAAGTGATCTTTGACAAAGGAGCAAAGGCAGTAAAACTATAAAACTCCTATAAATAACATAGAGGAAAAGCTAGATGATCTTGGGTATGGTGATGACTTTTTAGATAGAACACCAAAGGCATGATCCATGAAGGACATCATTGATAAGCTGGACTTCATTAAAATTAAAAATTCCTATTCTATGAAAGTCACTGGCAAGAAAATGAGAAGACAAGCTACAGATTGGAACAAAACATTTGCAAAAGACACATCTGATAAAGAACTGTTATCCAAAATATACAAAGAACTCTTAAAATTCAACAATAAGAAAATGAATTACCCAACTAAAAAAAATGGACAAAAGACTTGAACAGACACCTCACCAAAGAACAGACGGCAAATATGCATATGAATATATGACATCAGAAGTCATTCGCAACTCACAAGTTAAAATAACAATTTTATTTTATATCATTATACATTTATTAAAATGGTGAGAATCCAAAACACCAACACTACCAAGACCTGGAGAGCATGTGGAGCAATAGGAACTCTCATTTATTGCTGGTTAGAACGCTAAATGCTATAGCCACTTTGGAAGAGAGTCTGGCTGTTTCTTTCAAACTAAACATATTCTTACTAAGTGATCCAACAACCATACTCCTTGATATTTATCCAAATGAGTTGAATACTTACGTATATTCAAAACCTACAAACAAATGTTTAAAGCAGCTTTAAATTGTTAAACTCATAATTGCTAAAGCTCATAATTCATAATTGCTAAAAGTTAGAAGCAACTAAGATATCCTTCAGTAGCTAAATGGATAAACAAACCTCCCTCCAGACAAGAGAATATTATTCAGCGCTAAGAGAAATGAGCTATAAAGCCATGAAAAGACATGGGGGAACCTTAAACGCATATTACTAAGTGAAAGAAACCAATCCGAAAAGCCCACACAATGTATGATTCCAACTATATGACATTTTGGAAAAGGAAAAACTATGGAGACAGTGATGGCTAGGGTTCAGGGGAAGGAAAGGAAGGAGAAATAGATGGGGCACAGGAAATTTTTCGGGAAATGAAACTACTCTGTGTGGCACTGTAGTGTTGGATACATGGCATTAAACATTTGTCAAAATCCACAGAATATGCAATACCAAGAGTGGATCCTAATGTAAATAACACGTTAGTGAACAATAATGAATCAAAATTGGCTTATCATTTGTAATAAATGTACCTCTCACATGAACATAATGACAGGGGAAAGTGAAGACAGTGAAGAAAACTCTGTACTGTTTGCTCAATTTTTCTGTAAATCTAAAACTGCTTTAAAGAGTCTTTTAATTTTGGGGCGCCCAGGTGGCTCAGTTGGTTAAGTATCCAACTCTTGATTTCAGCTCAGGTCATGATCTCACGGTTCACAACATGGAGCCCTACCTCAGGCTCCCGGCTGACAGCGCAGAGCCTGCTTGGGATTCTCTCTCTCCCTGCCCCTCCCCAACTTGCATGCAGTCTTTAAAAAAGACTTTAAAAAAATCAAAGTAATAAAAACCACATATTCCTGTTGTGAGAAACCATTCAGAGCCTACAGACTAAAACATTTAAGTCCCATTTGATTCTTTCATACTAATCCCTCTTTCATATAAAGAGGTAAATGTTATTAATGATTCTGTATGCATACTTCCAGTCTTTTTTTTCCAGTTTGCTTTTTAATATACTTACTTACATATGAGTGCGTTTCTGCTAAGTTATTTTTTAACATATATGGGTCATTTCATACATATTTCTCTGAAATGTGCAGTTTCTGAAAGGACCCAATAGTGATCATGCTGAACATTATAGGAAAACATATTCCAGAAGATACATTTCCATGGCTGGTACTCTATAATCTGAAACTTCTTTTGTTTCCCAGGGAACTATACAGTGATAAGCAGGTAGCAGGAACTCTGGAAATGTATATGGATTGGTGGGCAACTGACTAAGTCAAGATGAAAAAGAATTAGACCATTAAAATACAGCTACATAGGGGCGCCTGGGGGGCTCACTTGGTTAAGCATCTGACTTCGGCCCAGGTCATGATCTCACAGCTTGTGAGTTTGAGGCCTGCGTCAGGCTCTGTGCTCACAGCGCAGAGCCTGGAGACTGCTTCTGATTCTGCATCTCCCTCTCTCTCTGCCCCTCCCCTGCTCAATCTCTGTCTCTCTCAAAAATACATAAACATTAAAAAAAAAAAAAAAAAGAGAGAGAGCTACATGGTCTGAAAGTTAAAATTTAGAGAGAATCGACCCTTTGACTATACGGCCTGTGTGAAGTGTCTATTGTATATGGTGAATAACCCTTTTCATATTTACTAATGATTTTAACCCTTGGGGCAATACACAATGTAGGGATTGTTAACTCCAATTCAGAGGCAAGAAAACTGAGGTTCAGGGAGGTTCAATAACTTGCTCAAAATAATCTGAATCACTGGAAATAGAGCTGAAATTCAAAACCCAGTCAAGCCTCCAAATCTCATGGTACCATCCCAAAGTACCTTCAACAGTTAAGAAGCACCCATTGGACTTTTATCATGGTCCCAATCACCCAAAAACACCATTTGCATCCAGCAAGGACAAGATCATATCCATATCTTACTCAATATTAGGACTCCATCTTTCCCTTTCCTTAAGGCGAACCTCATTTAATCACATGGATTGCTTAAAGGTAAAATTGTAGACAGGGTTTTTACACAATGTGGTGCTCAGTTGCTTAGGAAACTGTTTTTGTCATTAGGTGGGCAGGGCTGACACACTGTTAAGTGTGAGAAAGGCAGAGGGGAATATATAGTAAATCCAGTGTTTATGTGAATTTCATCCACAGGGAGTATAGCAAAATAATCACAATTCAATGGAAAAAGGAGCTTTTGAGTGGGTTGTGAAATAAGCTATTAAGTCATGCAAATAAATCCAATGTCAACACCTCAGCCTGGGCTGATTGGATTCATGCAATGGAACTCATACTTCATGAGGATTTAAGGCCCCTGATGTTCTCAGGGGCTTATTCTATTGTTGTTCATTTGGGTTTCTGGGTTTTCTTTTGCAGGGGAGTGGATAATAAGGAAGACATGCCTGCTTTAAGGTAGGAAGCTCATGAGAAGGGGGAGGCTGTGTGCTGCAAGGGCTGAAAAAGTATATTATCCCCAGATTTTATCAATCGTTTCCACCTTTACCACTTCTGAGCTCTGTGCTCTAAAGAAGCATCCTCTCTTCTTCCATGCAACCTACCCATCTAACTGTCCCATGAGACACATCTGCCCAACCAGGCAGAGACCCAACAGTCAAATAATTCAGAGAGGATCCTCACCCATGAGTTGGAGATGTTGTTGTCAGCATAGATGTTAACCTGTGAGTGGCTGGAAGTAGCCTTTCCCCTAGGCAGTCCATCCAGGAGCACTGCAAGGCTTTGCCTATCTTGTGCAATGACACATCTACAGTGCCTAATCCAGCACCTGGTGCACATGGTAGACACCCAACAAATACTCACTAATCTGTTACAGAGCAAAAAACGAACCTTCTATTCTGTTATTCAGTTGCATAGCTGGATCTATTTGATACCAAAGTTTAGCCTCCTCTGACCAATGGGCCATTCTTGTATTCCCAGTACCAAGGAAAAGTCCTCCTGGCTTGAAAACCAATTGTGTTAAGTGGCATGCTCATTTAATTCTATGTAACACCTATGTAAACATATATTCTCATTTTACAGATGAGAAATCGGGACTTTGGAGAAATTAAGTTATCTAGCTACAGTCCCAAAGCTAATCGAGGACAAAACCAGGGTTTAGATCCCACTCCATTGTAGCTGCAAACTGTATGTCCTTTTCATCTGTGTTCTGCCCTAAAATGGAGTATTGTATGCATGCATCACTCAATTGCAGACACCAATGTTTAAATCCAGAACCTTTCACGGGGTGCCTGGGTGTCTCAGTCGGTTAAGCGTCCGACTTCAGCTCAGGTCATGATCTCATGGTTCGTGGGTTTGAGCCCCACATTGGGCTCTGTGCTGATGGCTAGCTCAGAACCTGGAGCCTGCTTCAGATTCTGTGTCTCCCTCTCTCTCTGACCCTCCCTTGCTCACGCTGTCTCTCTCTCTCTCTCAGAAATAAATAAAACATTAATATTTTTTTAAAATAAATAAATCCAGAACCTTTCTTATTTATGAAGGACTATACACGAAAGACATCAGAAGCTTCATACATTCAGTTTACTTAGAACAGAAAGAACGAGCATGATATAACAATACTGGTGAAATATGAATGGAATGGTAGTGAGAAATGGATCCTCACAGTGGTAAAATTCTGAAAAGAGCAAGAAAGTCTTCCTTCTGGAGTGTCTTCAGGAGAACACTGCCTACCTAAATATCGGTCTCACTTGATTTGGTCTTAACTTTCCTAAAGCCAGGTGGAGGGAATGGAAGGCTTCTCTCAGGCTCAATGTCTCCCTCTCTGCCTCCGCTCTTCCTTCACTATCTCCTATACGCCAGGTAGTGTGTTGCAAACTAATGAATGAGACAGTTGTTGTTGTTGTTTTAATCCAACAACACATAGCGAATAGTTGGGCCAAAACATGGTTAAGGCAGTTCAGGTAATGGAGAAAGAAACTCAGCCACGGCATGGTCTGAAGAGCTGTCTCAGCTAAGCCTTAGTGTAGTTAGGAGTCTGGGTACGCAGAGAACTTCATACAGTTCAGTACTGCCAGAACATAAAGCAAGAAGCAAGGAGTGGTGAGAGATGAGCAGTTTGACAAGCTTGGGTGTTATCTTGACAGTGATGGATGAAGATCTGGAGAGCTCAGGCAGAGGACTGACAAAGTTTAGAAAAATTCTTACAGCTGCTACATACTTGAGTGGAATTGGACAGAAGGCCAGGGGGCCAAGTTAGGAAGCTGGTACAAAGTCTCAAGAAAATACAGGAACCTGAATGGAGAACCAGGATTGATTTGACTATGATTCGTAAAGTTAAACATTTTAGGAGGATGGGAGAGGAGTTTATCCTGGAGAAAAATAATAAACTAATAAAACGGCAGAACAATAATTGGGCATATAGATTATTAAGGAAGTTACTAAGTAATGTTGACAATTTTAAGTATGCCCATGATATACATGACTAGGGCTTTCTATGGTCCAATGTGTGGTCAGTTTTGATGAGCTTCTCTGTCTTAATATAATGTTTTCAAGGTTCATCTATGTTGTAGTATGCATCAGTGTTTCATTTCTCTTTATTGACAAATAATATTCCATTGATTGGATATACCACAGTTTATTTACATACTCATCAGTTGATGAATACTTCAGTTGTTTCTACTTTTCGGCAAGTATACTGTTATGAAGATTCACATACAAGTTTTTGTATGTGTGCATATTTTCATATCTTTGGATATATATCTAGGAGTGGAACTATTAAATTATATGATATCACTGTTTAACCTCTTTAGTAACTGTTTTCCAAGGTTTCTGCACCAATTTACATTCCCATTAGCAGTGTATAAGGGTTCCGATTTCTCTACATCCTCCTTTTGATTATAACCATTCAAGTGAGGGTGATGTGGTGACTCACTGTGGTTTTGATTTGCATTTCCTTGATAGCTAATGACTTTAAGCATCTTCCCATGGGCTTATTGAGAATTTATATATCCTTTCTCAATAAATATCTACTCAGGTCCATGGATCATTTTTCACTGGGTTGTCCCTAAATTATTATATATATTCAACATTTTATAGTTTTCATATAAATATATACTATATATATGTTACCTACATAATAATACATATATATCACATTATATATTTAGATATAACTCCCTTATCAGATATATGATGTATAAGTATTCTCTCTCATTCTATGGATAGTCTTTTCACTCTTCTGTTGGAATCTTCCAAAGCAGAGAAGTTTTAATTTCAATGATATTCAATTTATCTATTTTTTCTTTTGTTGCTAATGCTTTTAACATATCAAAAAAAAATCATTGCCTCATACAAAGTCAAGAAGATTCATGGTTGTGTTTTCTCCTAAGAGTTTTACAGCTTTAGCTTTTACTTTTGGGTCTTTGATCAATTTTGAGGTAATTTTTGAATACGGCATGAGGTAGAGCTCCAACTTTACTCTTTAATGTGGACCTCCACTTGTCCATATAGTTTCTTCATAATAGTATTCTTTCTCTATTGAGCTGTTTGACAGACTAGCTGATAATCATTCACAGTAAACATGAGGGTTTATTTCCGGAATCTCGTTTCCACTCCATTGAACTATATGTCTATCCTTATGCCAGTAGCATGCTATCTTGATTACTACAGATCTGCGAGTTTTGAAATCAAGAGGTCCTCTATCATTATTTTAGTCAATTCTGCCAAGAACTGCCTAGTCAGCTAGGACTCTGATAGGGACTACATTCATTTGGTAGATCATTTCAGGGACTACTGCCATTTCAACCCTGTTATTTCCAATACATGGTTCTTCAACAATGTTATGTAGATTCAGATAAAAATTTTACACTTATTTCATTAGATTTATCCCTAAGTATTTTATTCTTTTTGATATCACAGTAAATATTTTTTCTTAATTCTCCCCCTTATTGTTCATTGCTCGAGTACAGAAATACAATTGTTTTGTATAGTGATATTGTATCCTGTGAATTTGCTGAACTTGTTTATTATTACTAATAGTTTTTTAGTGGATACTTAGGATTGATACATACAAGATCATGTCATCTGCAAATAAGAAATAGCTTTTCTTCTTCATTCCAAATCTGGATGCTTTTATTTCTTTTTCTTGCGTAACTGCCCTGGCTATAACCACCAGTACAATATTGAATTGAAGTGGTGAGAGCAAATATCTTTGTCTCCTTCCTGATCTTAGAGGAAATGCATTCAATCTTCCACCATTAATTATGATGTTAACTGTTAGGTTTTAGCATATGCTCTTTATCAGGCTAAGGAAGTTCCCTACTATCATAGTTTATTGAGTGTTGTTATTATAAAGAAGTATCGGGTTTTTTTCAAATATTTTTCTCTGCATCTATTCATATGATAATGTGCCTTCTTTTATTCTACTGATACAGTGTATTACACTAATTGATTTTCAGATATTTAACCAAACTTGCTTTCCTGCATTAAATCCCACGTGGCCATGATGTATTGTTCATTTTAGATGTTAATGAATTTGAACTGCTACTATTTTGTTTAGGATTTTTGTGTCTATATTCCTTAGAGATATTGGAATGTAGACTTATTTCCTTGTCATATCTTCCTACTGGCCCCATGGAATGCAGAGAAAGTGCTCTTTCTCATTTTTTGAAAAGTTTATGAAGAATTGGTATCTTTTTAAATGTTTGGTAGAGTCACTAGTAAAGCTCTCTGGGCCTGGGCTTTTCTTGCTGGGTCATTTTTAAGTTACTAATTCAATCTCTTTACTTGTGATGAGTTTATTCATATTTCCTATTTCTCCTTGAGTCAGTTTTAGCAGTTTTTATCTTTCTAGCAATTTTGTGCATTTCATCTAATTTGTTGGCATACATCTGTTCATGATATTACCTTATAATCCTTGTCTCTCTCTATAAGGTCAGTAGTAATGTCCCCTCTTTCATGCCTGATTTTGGTAATGTGAGTATTCTCTCTTTTCTGCTTGGTCAGTTGAGAAAAAGGTTTGTCATTTTTGCTTATCTTTTCAAAGAGACAACTTTTGCTTATTTGATTTTTTATTTTATTGATCTCTACTCTAATCTTTATTTCTATCCTTCTGTTTGCTTCGGGTTCATTTTGCTTTTCTTTCTGCACTTTCTTAAGGTGAAAGAATAGATTACTGATTTGAGGTCTTTTTTTTTAATGCAAGTGTTTAGAGCTATCTACATTCTCTTTAAACATTTGGTGGTATTCCATATGCTTTGGTAGGCTATGTCTTCATCTTTATTTATCAAAAAAGGTTTTGGGGCGCCTGGGTGGCTTAGTCGGTTAAGCGTCCGACTTTCGCTTGGGTCATGATCTGGTGGTTCGTGGGTTCGAGCCCCACCTCGGGCTCTGCGCTGACTGCCAGCTCAGAGCCTGGAGCCTGTTTCAGTCTGTGACTCCCTCTCTCTCTGACTCTCCCCTGCTCATGCTGTCTCTCTCTCTCTCTCCTAGAAATAAATAAAACATTAAAAAAAAAAAAGGTTTTGTATGTTTGTTTACTTGTTTGTTTGTTTTTGTAATTTCTCTTGTGATTTCTTCTTTGGCTCATTGGCTTTTTAGGAGTGTATTGTTTAATCTCCATTTATTTATGAACTTCAGAAATTTCTCTTATCGTTTTTTAATTCTACACTATTGTGGCCAAAGAACATGCTTTATATGACTTAAAGCATTTTAAATTTTTTGGGGCTTATTTTATGATGTATGTGGAGAACATTCCATGTACACTGGAGAAGACTGTACATTCAAGGTTCTTTTTTACTTTTTTCCCTCATCTGTTTCTCTTTTCCCCTGATCTAATAAACTGTCTGCATCATTTACTATCACATCCCACTGTTAGATTTCACTAATTTCCAGCTTCTTGTTCTAGTGAGTTTGATAATACCCCAGGGCAGGGCATAAATTGCTCCACAGTTTGATCCAATTAAATTCAGACTCTTTTGCTGGGGGTGGGGGAGTACTTTTGAGACCAGCTTTGCTGGGTTTTACTTTTTAAAAAATTTTTTTCTGACTTCAGGAGGACAGATCTTCCCTGAAAATATCTGGTAAACTAAGTGAGCTATGCTTAGGCTACAGCTATCACAGAGCTACCAACCTCCTCTTAATTGCTTCTCACCACAGTCTCTACTGGTTTGGAGAGCACCTTAGACTTAAAATTCCCCATACTCTGTTTCATATCAATTGAGTTTCTTTGGCTAGAGTTTTAGAACTCTCTTTTCTTTTAGCCTGACTCTCTCTCTAGCAAATCTGAGTCGCTGCTCTGGAGCTGAGGAATGGAGTGACACCCTTGCTTTGTGAGCATGGTACTGGTTAGGGGTGGTCATTTTTGGTATTCTTGAGTTGCCTCTCCCAGAATGGAACCTCTCTGCTGCCAGCAAGCTAAGCAAGGGTAATCTGTATCTCAGTACTCTCAGCTGGCACACCTGGGGTAGTCTCCACTCCATGTGTGTGGGCTGGGTGGAAGAAAGTGGTCTCTAACCTGTTAGCTTCATTCACCAAGAATTTAGCTTCTGTATCTCAGATCTGGATGGGACGAGAAATGCTGGTGGCCTGCCTCTTTTAATGAGACAACACATTCCTTGACTGAGAGCTAAAGTGAAAGTAAGCTCCATTGTCTTGGCACCATCTGCCCAAAGCAGAGCTTCCATAAGGATTAAATGGGGTTGGGATGAGGAGGAACAAGTCATAGCTCAAATGTCATAGACCCTTGCTGCTCTTACCAAGATTTAGTATATTTTCTTAAATATTTCTTTATTTGCTGCATACAGTTAGACAATAGACATAGACAATTCCAGAGACTTTAAAAGGTCGGGTTTCTTTTCTATCATTTTCACTAGTTATGGTTGTTTTGCTGGGGAATAGGTCTGTGGAGCACCTCACACTGGGGCCATTTCAGAAATGGAACTCTGATAAACTTCTCCTTAAGCCTTGGAGACTTAGAAGTTGCTTATTATCAAAGCAGAGCTTAGCTTAGCATGACCAAATTCATGCCCAATATTAAAGCAGAATGTTTTTCCCTCAAAGGGAAAAATCATTAAACTAATGATTAGCCAAATCTATCTTTCTCTGATAAGTTCTTGTCCCTTAAAGCTGAATAATTTTCATTGGTCAGATTCCAAAATAATGCCTTTCCTATTTTTCCTTTGTCCTTTCTGTTGCCTCTGCTGGCTACTATAATGTGTCTATGCATACTGCACCCCTCTGATGAGAATTCCAAAGTTACTTCAGGCTCCTTGCATTCTTTAAAGCACAAAACCTATTTAAAGATGACAATATGGCCATCAATGAAGGCAGGAATGCTATATATTTTATTCACCAAGTATTCTCAGATCTTAAAACAGTACATGGTTGCTTCGTAGCTGCTCTTGAAACATATTTTTCAAAGGAATGATAGTATCAGTAATCTGCTCTTTTTCCTTTGTCATATTGGCTGCCCTAGGGATGGAAGTGATGAGAGAAGAGTTTGTCTTATGGTAGATTTCTGAAAGTATCCTCCCACAGAGTGGTTCAAACTGGGACCCTGACACCCATATTAAAGGATTCTGTGTAATGATAAAACAACCCAAAAGTCTTCTTGCCAGGAGGTCTGGGCTCCTTTTCAAAGTTATCTCAGGAAACCCAAGGGGTATATTCTGGCATGTGTAGCTGACACCATAGAACAGAGTGTGGTACATCAGTTATGTGAATGAAAAGCAGTGTGAGGAAGCTGGTTCCAAAGGAAGATGCTGTTGAAAAGAAAGCAAATGGTTCTGAAAAATCACCCCACATCTGGCACTGAGGGAGACTCAAATGCATAGCAACACCCTGGGTGCTCAGAAGATGCAGGCTTGTCCTCTTACTTTGATCTGAGAGAATCAAATCTCTTTCCAAAGCCATCAGAGCCCTGCCATTAGATGACTGGGTCTAGAAGCCCTAGAAAATTCCTGAAATAATGATAAAAAGGTAGCATCGAACCACCACAAGAAGCCTCTTTGGAAACTGTGTGTTCTGTATTTCTAAGGTTTTGGCTCACTGTCTCTCTTATTATGTATTAAAGTCCATCTACTTAGCAAGCCCCACCCCAGCCCTGCCTACAGACCCGGCCAGGCCTCTTACTCAGGCACCCAATACCATCAGTTGAGCTTTGCCAAGAACATCACCTCCTCTAGATCTCTGGCTTTCTGATCTTTCTAGTCACCTACAACCTGCCACCCCCAACCCCAACCCCATCCTATCTTGATCTCATTCTGCTTTGCACAGAGTAATTACTGCATTGGTTAATTGGTAGATGCAATTAATTCATCAATCTCCTGCTAGAGTCTCTGTTGGGATTCTGTGACTGTGTGTCTTTAACCTTATTGGAAAGCGGCCACTCCTTAGATCTTACCCTCACTTCTTCCCAGTTCATAAAAAAAAAAAAAAGGCAGCCCAGCAAGAAGTGGGTAAAAAACAGCTCTTGATCTTTGCCCTCTTGGTATCAGCTTTGAGACACCTGGCCAAGTACAGCCTGTGCTAAGTTTCAAAGAAAAGGCAGATAACTTTGAAGATTTTATTTCACAGGGACAAAAGATAAAAGTCTCTGTTGAGTTGTCATTGGATGCTTAATGCTGTTCGTGGTGGGGAGCTGGGGCTCCCCTCCTCCTCCATGGACCTCTAGCAGATTAGGTTTGAGAGCCTTAATTCGAGGAAGGATTTACAGCTGTGAAAAGGTATAATATCATTTTGATTTGGGTTGTACTAGCTGGGGAAGCCAGATTACATTTGTATGAAACTGTATTAGAAGATATGACTGAAGCCACCAAAATCAAATAAAGGGAAAATTTTTCAGAGAGTCTAAAAGTAGGGGCCTGCCTTTCCAACACCCCTACACTGTTTCATCACTATCCTGATTTACACCAGGAGGATCGAAGCAGAAACACAGAAGGTAGATGGCAAAAATGCTTATGCTTGCCCGACCTCTCCATCCATCAGTCTGTCATAAACCTAACCCAGAGACGGGTTCCCTGGATAAAGAAGAAAAATTAATTAACCCTTGGAGACGTGTGGAAGTTAGCAGGGGAGAACAACTTATGAATAATGCCCTGCTTTCATTTCCTGAGGTACTGTCTAATTTAGAGTCTCAGAGAAATCCATCAAATGGTCTCTGAAGTTCTGCTGGGACCCAGTCCATCCACCACCACCATATGCCACCACTTGCGTGTGTCACACAGCACTCCCCAGATAATGACTTACGTAGAGAGTGTGCCTTTCCTTCAGAAGAATCTTAAAACTATTTTAGAACCTGACTCTCCTCATTTGCGGCAAACGGTGAATCACATTGTGTACCGCAAAAACACAGCTTCCTCTGTGAGGAAGCATGGAAAACTAGTAGCTCTTGCTTGGAATTGTTTGTGCTACGCAGACCTGGGCAAATCAACAGCTTCTTCTAGCAGGACTGAGAGATGCATAAACTGAACACCATGGGTAGAGCTTCTAAAATTGAAAGTACTGTGCCAAAGCCTTTAGATTCAACCAGAATATGTTGATCACGGTTGGGGGGAACTGGGCGAAAGAGGGCTCTTTCTTATCATCAGGGAAAAACTGTGAACTTCCCAGCAATGGGGGGAAATCACGCTGACAGCCACGAGCATCTGCAAGGGGCTCCTAATTCTCAAACTGCTGGTTCCTCTAAGAACAGCTAGTAGCCACAGAACATGACGTGTGAGGATGAGTTCTCTGATTTCTGGCAGGAGTTCTGATCTCCCAAGTACCACAGAAGATGGAAAGACCATTTTTCCTCACAGGAACCACTTTCAGCACACGGTTTTTACACGTGCACATCTCCTCAGACAGCAAAAATGTAGCAACAGCCTCAGCTCCAAAGTTAAAGTTGCACCAGGCCCGTCACCAGAGGACTCAAAGTCTTTGACTTTGGCACATGCAGATGTCCGGATTAGCCTGAATAAAGAGATGTTGGTGTAAGAAGGCACCTCTTCTCCAAATGTGGGGCTAAAACATGGTTTCCTCAAGGTCAGAAAGTAGTGACAAAGGCACAAAATGTAGGTTCTGACTTCCAGATGTGGTTTACAAATAAGATTAATCTGATGAAAAATACATCCAAAGTCTCTCAGCTTGCTCAAAAGAAATCCCTGGCAATAATTTCTATTTATTAATATATTAATTTACATAATTTATTTATAGCATATCTACAACACACTAATGCCTATACAAGATAATATTCTCAAATTGTTACACACCTCAGCGTAAATAAGCCTTGTTTCTAATATTCTCTGTATCTAGGAAGAAGTTAAAAAGAAAGTCCTCTTTCTTTCAGGCACCTGTTCATTCCCTCACCATCATCTCAGACACTATAAGAGAGGTTCCTCTGAGACCCTGAGAAAGCAAAGAACCATAGCTTCTGTAGCCTTGGAACACTAAGCAAGTTATCAATAACACAGAACCTTGAAATTTGACTTTGAACTCTCTGTCTCTCTGAGTAGTAGATACCCTGTGAGCAAAAGAGAAGAGAAGATGGAGTGGGTAAAAAGCCCTGGCCATTGTGCTGACATGCTAGTTCTCTGAGGTTTCATTTTCCCCCTCTGGAAAATGCCAAGTGTAGATTAAGACAAACCTAAAATGAAAGTCAATCTCTCTGATTAAAAAAAAAAAAAAAGTAAATAAAATGACCTTTAACTGGTAGGAAGAAAATGTGCTCAAAACAATGTCACAGATAGTTTATGAACCTGCACTCAGAAGGCAGGGTAGTATGTATGGCGGTTAGGAACACGAGGTATGAGTCATACCACCTGATTCCACATGCTGATCACATCCTTAACTAGCTGTGCAATCTTGGCCAAATTACTTAAACTCTCTGAGTGTCAGTTTTTCTATCTGTATAAGAAAAATAATAAAAGTTGCTCTATCATAGAACTATTACATCTAATAATGTATGTAAAGCTGTTAGGATAATACCTACCCCCACAGTCAGTACACAGTCAACATTAGTTACCATTAGAAATACAATTCATAGCGGCGCTGGGTGGCTCAGGTCATGATCTCAGAGTTCACGAAATTGAGCCCCATGTCAGGCTCTCCTGTGCTGACAGCTCAGAGCCTGGACCTGCTTCAGATTCTGTGTCTCCCTCTCTCTCTCTGCCCCTTCCCAGCTTGTACTCTCTCTCTCTCAATGATAAATAAAACATTTTTTTTTTAAAAAAGGAATACAATTATTAATAATTCTACTTAAGGATAAAAAGGAGTAATATTTACATATTTGCAATCCTCTTGACCTGAGAAACTATAAAATCAAGGATCGAAACAGAACTGTAAGAGAGACGGCATTGTGTCATGCCCTTCAGATTACAAGTTGCCGGATAAAGCAATCCAAATTTAGAAAAATCTTTCAAGCTATTTTGCAGTAGCTACGTCTGCCCTCGCTTGGGAAAGGGAGATGAACGCTCCTCGCGTTCTGGAGAGCTACTCAGAAAAGCTAGGTGACCCCTGGCAAACCTTTGGCTTCCCTGGGAACAAAGTTAGGCAGCTTAATTTGAGCAAGCGAGGGGGAAGCATGAGCCCACTCCCATTCGCGGTCCGGTCTCCATCTGCGTGATTCCACCTGGAGCCACAGCTCGCCTCTGCCGACACCGAGCCCAGCTGCCAGGGAAAGGTTTCGGGCCCGAAGTGGTGCCCCAACAATTTCCGGTTCAGTGGGAAGCTGGGGAACACTTGGTCCCCCGGCACACGATTTCCTCATATTTCATCACTTTCCAGACTTTAAACAATTGTAACCTTCCCTCTGGGTGGGCACAGGCACAGCTGTGCTCTAAGTGGAAACACTAGACTCGGAGCAGCGCCAGTCGATTTCTCCCCCTCCACTGGGCATCCAGTTAGTATTGTGACGGTGGCCAAGTCCTAAATTCTCTGAGCTTCACTTTCCTCATCTGTAAAATAGGCAAAAGCTGGCGCTGGGGGCTGTGAGGAGATGTGCACGGGCCACACGAATGCCTAGGTACTGTTACTAATTTTCAAGGCTCCACTTATTTTCTGGACTGAAAAAGGTTGTCAAGCTTCTCTCATAGCCCTCTCTAAAAACAAAACTCCAAACAGGGAAACATTTCTAAAAGCTAACACATTTGAGAAGGAGACGAATGAAAATTCATCGCCACATAAACCGGTCAGGGCCAAAGCAACAAACGGCTTGGGCGAAGCAGTCGGTGTCCACAATTTATTCTTTAATAACTTCTACTGTAATGTTGCTGGGGCACATCAAAGGACAACAACAGCCCGATGTTGGTAATCCCTCTCACATATAAAAACTTTCATTACAGGGTGTTAAAGGCATCGGTCTGTCTGAGAAATGGGAATCAATAGGAGTTGGCTGCTTTTTTCTCCCAGTCCTATGCCAGGGAAACGACACTGGCTTTTTCTTCCCAGAGAGACCGCTCTGTGGGGCCAGGGTTTCTTCTGATGGCTGTGGATGATCAACAAGATGAAAACATCTCTGTAATGAATGGAGAAGGGGAAAAGAATTTCAGGAGAACACTCTCTGTGCCAGAAGCGGAGAGCAGTCCATCCTAATCAGCCCTAAATGCTGCTTGTAAACGCTGGCTTTGATGTATCTTGAAAAGTCACTGGGATTTGTTCAGACTTGGTCATTTTTGTGCTCTCAATCCTAAAAGATCTTAATTCTAAAAAGTGTTGTTAATGACCCCCCAAGAGAAGGACAATTTGGGGACAGTGCAGCAGAGTTCAGTAATACAACCTACAGAAGTACGTGGTAGGCAGCCATTAGTTTCCCCCTATTATCTGTAATGCGATTTATTAAGAGTCGGAAATACAAAATTCTCTAGAAATGTTTTTAAATTCAGCCTGACTATAGGATCCATTTCCTTTAAAGCATGATTTTGGATTCTTTAAAAAGCCAGAATCACCATGTATGTTCCCTTTATTATGAATTTCTAAAGATCGAAGGCAACTCATAGCATGTCCCTAGTAAAGGTCATCAACAAACCACATCTTGCCAAAGCCAGTGGCCAATTTCAGGCCTCCCTTCATTTAACCATTTATTTAGCAGCATTTGACAGTTGGCCACCCCCTCCCTCTTGAACCATTTTATTTTACACACAACCACCTCCACAACTACTCCTTCCCTCCATTGCTCCCCTGCTCTATCTATCTTTATGGTTTTATCAGGATTTGAGACCATCTCACAGATTTTTGTGTGTGTTTGTTATCTGACTTCATCCCTTGTGCTTCAGAAGGAAGTTCCTGGAACATCATGGACACTCCATAAATGTATGGTATCTGACTGACACTTGGCATTTTCTTGCGACAGATTAAAGACTAAAGTTCAGAGGAGTAAAGCAACTTGTCTAGGATTGCAGAGTCATCTGCCAAGGCGAGATTTGAACCCAAGGTCTCCAAACACAAAACCCATACTCCGGACCATTATACCATGCACGGGCTGCCTTATGGTAAATACCCTGAGAGAGCCAGTTGGTAAACTTTTAGGGGACAGATTGCAAATACCTTTGGGTTTTTGTTTTGGTCCTGGAACCCTGTGCAGAATCAGTTGGGATTTGTGGAATAAATGAATTTTACCTGTGCCCTCTAAACAACAAGAACTTTGAGGGTAAAGACAAGATGCAGGGCACCTTTTACAGCTCAAACAGACTGCTGGCCACAACAGGGGGTTGGATTAGTTCCTATGGACTGGTCTACTTACCAAGAGGAGGCAGAAGTCTGGGCAATTGTAACTCAGCCAGAAAAGAAGCAAAGAACCAGGAATGGCAAGATGTTGAAAAATCTGTGTTATTTCTTTTCCAATTAAGAGACTCTCTCCATATGGAGAAAGTAAGCATCACCCTAAGTATGAGAGGAGAATAACTTTCTCACCTTGCTGACTTCCTGCGCTCCTACCCTGCTGAGACAGTCTTTGGGCCACTGCACAAAGAGCCAAAAAGTGACTCCTTCACAGCATGAGACCACTTTTAGCTGTAGGCCAGGAAGAGGTTTTCCCTTGGTCTTTTATTCAGTTCACGGAAGGGGACATCCTGCGACCTCATTTTCTGAAGTAAAAGAGAGAGTCAAGTGGCTTCCCACTTCGGGGTTCTGTACAAACTCCCCCTTTGATGGCACCTTTCCATTCCTCTGAGGCAAGTCACAGAGAGGGGGAGAGCACTTTCCCATTTCAAGGAGGGTGGAGTTCCTTGGGAATCAGCTCTGAATGGGAATACCGTAGTGCCGGGGAAAGGAAAACAGAAGGAAGGCCCAGTTTCAATCCTCTGAACCACAGCCAAGGACACCTTCATTAAAAACAATTCTCATCAGGGGAAAGATGCTTAGGAAAAAAATTAGTGGCTCAGCAACATGAACGGGACACTTGGACAAAAGACATTTCAATATGGTTGCTTTGATAGCACTGTTGTGAGCCAGTCGTTGTGATGGTGGCATGAAACTATTTGGAATTTTTGTCCTTAACCTGGGGAAATACCTATGTGCGTAATTTTGGATCAATAAGAATAGTTTTTATTTGCCAGTTTACTTGTTGTTTTGTCTTTCTCCTGGAAGACAATGACTATACCTTTCTTAGTTGTCACTGTATCCCTAGTGCCCAGCCTGGTACCTGACACATGATTACTTATTGAAGAAAACTCAAAGACTACTATAGGTATGAGATCTCCTCCTCCTCCTACCATTACTTCTACTGTTTATGCCCGGTGTTTATACATATTAGGTGCATAATTATCTGTTGCAAACAATGAACTGCCACCATCACTACTACCATTATGGCCCTATCACTACTACCACTACTGCCACCAACAATGAGTGATCCTGTTGGCTCTTCATTAAAAAAACCATTACAAGGATTATGCCTGGGCTTTCGATTATCATCGCCATTTTACAGAAGGGATCATAGGCACAGGGAAGGAAAGCATCCTAAGACAAACATGCAATATGTGGTAGAACTGGAATAATAATTCCAGTTGTTGTTGTTATTGCTCTTGGCCAAGTAAACTGGGAAATATGAGGAAAAGGCTGAGGGTTAAGGATAGGATTGTACTTAGTGCCTCTATTTTGGTCTCTAAGCAATTCCTTTCACTGAAACGAACCCAGGGATCCTTGAAGAAATGGCAGATTGTAGATCTGGCACAGGAAATGGACACAATGAACATGGAAAGCTTGTCATCAGAAGCTATCAAAGCCTGCTAGAGTCATGTCAAAGGACTTGGAGCCAACCTGAAAGGGGCTCCCACTGGCCAAAGATGAATCAATTTCAACATTAAAAGAACTTTAAATGTGGTAGAATGAAACAGATCTAATGAACAAAAATCCATGAGTTCCATAATGATATGAAAAAAATATCATTGGTCACCTTTATAAGTTGTTAGGGTACCAACTCATAATTAAGAAAATATATAAATAAAAGGGAATGGTTAGGCATTTATCCTAACTTTCCTGTACAGATTGCATATCAAGGGAATGAAACAGGAATTGAAAGTCCCATATAAAGGAATCACATTAATATGAAGATGAGGAATGACAACTAGAAAATCACCATCTGTAACTCTTAATGACATAATGGTTCTAGGCAACCACCATCAATGGCTCCTAAAACATTAGCTTAAAGCTTGATGGGGATCTTGTTATTGAAGGGATCAGACTGACAACACTTGAATCTGTGAGTCAATCCTAAACTAACTAAAAGTGGGATGACCAGACATTACATCAGTGTTTCCCAAACTTTGCTGCACATTAACATCATCTGACCAGAGAAGGCGGCAGGGTCAACTCTTAAAAATCCCAATGTTCAGCTCACGTTCCATATCAATTAAATCATAATGTCTGGGATAGTAATCAAGCATCAGGGTTTTTTTTCCTTCTTTTATTTAAAGATTTATCAGATGATTGTAATGTGAAGCCAAGTTTGGGAACCACCGTATTTTATGGTTCATGGAGTGAATGCAGTGGCAGATACACAGTGTCCCCTATGATATGTTACTACCAAACAACCTCTGCATCTAACCAAATACCTATTACCAAGATGAGGAATAAAGAAACATTCAAACAATGGCACTACAAAGAAATAATCAGCAATCCAAAGTGCAGGGTTTTCAATGAAGAAAAAAAAGGCCTAGGGTTCTTTTTCAACAAATGGCATCTTTAAAAATGGTGGTGGGAAGTGCCTTTCTTAAACTATAGCTGGAAGAGTTATATCTCTGGCTCTGAAGGAGCAACTTTTATCTGACTAATCCTCCAACAGAAAACAATTATAATGGTGCATGGAATACAAAATAAGACTGTTTGAAAGCACTGCAGAACCACCAAGGCAAGCAGGCTTTAAGCAGGAAATGAAAGCTCATTCAAGTCGGCCCCATATTTACAGCAGCTTTTTTTTTTTTTTTGTCCTAAGGGCACCTGTTAATTTGCATTGTGGGGATATTCACCAAGTAGAAAGTAGCAACCTTTAACTTGCAGCAGCTTCTGTGTGTTGAAGAGATAAAACTTGAAATTAAGGGCTATAGAGGCAGCAGCTAGGACTTGAGGGGCTAAGACTTCTGAGAAAGGGGGACCACAGAGAAGTGACTTCAACATTCCCAGTTCAAATTCCTCCTCCAGATGTGCACATTCCTCAGCTACAAGTGTGTGGAGTGGGAGTGGGGGGCAAAAAGCTGAGCAAAAATCAGTTGCTAAGACACTAAACAGCTAAGGAGTGATTTTGTCAATCCAGGAATGATTGGAAGACAAACACTGGATTTAGAACCTGCTAAGGACAAAGGGCCATGGCAAACATCCCAGACGCTCAGCTAAGTAACTCTGAGGACTTGAGTTGTTAGAACAAATGGGAAATAAACCAGACACAACTTTGAAAAATCTCATTTCTTGATTAGATCAAGAACATGATCCATTCATACCATATCCACCTGACAGAAAATTAACACCTCTCTGGAAGAAGATAAAATCTACTTGAAAAGGAGTACTAAGAGGAAGTAGATGGCGTTATTTAGGCAGAAGAAAACATTCCCAGATGAAAGCACAGAATGTGGAATTCAGTGAAGAGTACCAGTGTGGGGTAAATATGTGGGGAAGTGCTAAGTAAATAAGATTGTTGAAATTAAAAATGTCTTGGGGTGGGATTGAATTACATGGCAACAATAACACAGAAGAGGAGACAGTATAGGTGGCAAATGATGAATTATAGGTTTCCTAAAACCAAAATAAAAACTTAAGAGACAGATTGTAAGACTGGATTAATACACATAAAAGACAAACCTTAAGTAAACACCAGAAAGAAAGTTAAACTGTCTTTGCTTACAGATGACATGATCATGTATGTAGAAAAGCTTAAACAACTGCAAAAAGACTAATAAAACTAATAAATGAATCTAACAGGTCAAAAGATATGAAGGCAACATACAAAAACCAACAGTATTTTTAACATAAGCAATGAATAATTGGAAAATAAAACTAAAAGTATAATTCAATTTCCTATGCCACCCCATGAAATCCATGCAAGACCTTTGTACTAAAATCTATAAAACATTGTAAAAAGAAATTATAGAACTAAATAAATGGAAAGATTTAACATATTCCTAGACTGAAAGATTTAATATTGTCAAAATGGCATTTCCCTCAAAATTCGATCTAAAGATTCAATGCAATTCCAATCAAAATTCAAAATGACAACATGACTTTTCATAGAAACTGACAAACTGATTATAATTTATATGAAATGCAAATGAACTAAAACAAAGGCAATTTTATTTTATTTTACTTTTAAATGTTTTATTTATTTCTAGGAGAGAGAGAGAGAGAGACAGCGTGAGCAGGGGAGGGTCGGAGAGAGAGGGAGTCACAGACTGAAACAGGCTCCAGGCTCTGAGCTGGCAGTCAGCACAGAGCCCAACGCGGGGCTCGAACCCACGAACCGCGAGATCATGACCCAAGCGAAAGTCGGATGCTTAACTGACTAAGCCACCCAGGCACCCCCCAAACAAAGGCAATTTTAATATATAAGTACAGAATTGGAGAACTCAAACTACTTGATTTTAAGACTATGAAGCCACACTAACCAAAACAGTGTGTTATTAGTGAAAGAACAGATAAATTAATCAAGTAAACAGATGGGTAGTCTAGAAATAGACTCACACACAAATGGTTAATTGATTTTTGACAAAGATGTCAGGGCAATTCAATGATGGAATAGAATCTTTTTGGTAAACAGTGCTAAAACAACTAGATATTCATACTGGGTGGGAAGGCCAGAGGAAGTAATACTGACTCTTACCTTATACCATCTGCAAATATCACCTCAAAATAGATCGCAGACCACACATTTAGAAGAAATCATGGGAAAAAATATTTGCATGCTTGGAGTAGAGTCAGATTCCTTAGAAAGGATCAAAAAACATAACAGACCGAAACTTAAAACTTCTGTGTTTTAAAAGTCACTGCCCTGCAATAGAAGAAAGTATCTGTAACATACATATGTGACAAAGGACTTGTATCCAGAATATATAAAGAACTCCTGTAACTCAACAAGAAAGGAGAAAAAAAAAAAGCCAGAGATTTGAAAACACTGGACGAAAGAAATTATACCAATGGCAAATAAGCACATGAAGAGGTGTTTAATATCATCAAGAATTACAAACAAAAACCACAACAAGATAACTGCACATACCCATTAGAACAACTAAAATTTAAAAGAGTGACCTTGCCAAAGGTTTGCAAGAATGTAGAGCAACTGGAATGCTCATAAAGTGATAATGTGAATTTTTAAAAAATGGTACAACCACTTTAAAAAACTGTTAGTTTCCTTAAAATTTTACATCTATAACATCCATAATATATAATTCAGACACTTCACTCTAAACTTTTTATTTATCCAGAGAAATGAAAGTATGTCCACATGAATATTTGTGTACAAAGATTCATTCAATAAATGAATATTGAATGAAAGCAGTTTCATTCAAATGATAGAAGTTTCATTCAAAATAATCCAAACCTATAAACAACCCATAGGTAAACCAATAACAAATGAATATAAAGAATGAATGAATGAATGAATGAATGAACACAAAATATAAAATGCCCATATAATGGAATACTATTGAGCGATAAAAGGAAACAAACTACTAATACTTGCAACCACCTGCACGATTCTCCAAATCATTATGGTCAATGAAACCAGACATAAAAGAGGATATACTGTATGATTCAATTTATTAAAAATTCTAGAAAATTAAAAATAATCTCTAGTGATAGTAAACACATCAGTTGTTGCCTGAAGGCTGAGACCAGTGGGAAGGAATAACTGTAATCTGACGGGAGTGAATTTTTCATGGCAAGAGAAATGTTCTATATCTTGATGGCACTGGTAGTGTCATGGGTGCATACTTCTTTTAAAATCCATTGAACTATAAACACTGTAAATGGGTACAATTACTTATATACAAATTATATCTCAGTAAGTTGATTTTTTAAAAAGTGGTTGAATTTCCCCCCAAAGTAGCCACACCAAAAAGATGAAATGTTAGTAATTGCATTTATATAATGTGAAAAAAATGGCAAAATCAATCTATGACAATAGGACAATGGCTATGCTGGAAAGCAGGTGTACATGTAATGATTGAAAACATCTAGGTGTTAGTGATGTTCTGTATCTTTGCCTAAGTAGTAATTACAAGGGCTGTTCATTTTTAAGCATTCATTGAGCACTTAGTGTGTACACTTCTAGTGTTTTGTTGTTGTAATAAAAAAAAATAAAAGTAAGGGAATCCTAAAAATTAAAAAACTTAAGAGACACAGCTACTATATTCAATGTGAAGATGTTTTATGGCTTGTGATTTGAAAATCTCAATTGAAAAAGAATTTTGAGGGGCACCTGGGTGGCTCAGTTGGTTGAGCGTCCGACTTCAGCTCAGGTCATTATCTCATGGTTTGTGGGTTTGAGTCCCACATCCATCTCTGTGCTGACAGCTCAGAGCCTGGAGCCTGTTTCAGATTCTGTGTCTCCCTCTCTCTCTCTCCCTCTCTCAGAAATTAAAAAAAAAAAAAAAACATTAAAAAAATAGAAAAAGAATTTTGAGGGAATGGAGAAAAACTGAACATGGATTATTAGATATTAAAGAATCATTGTTCACTTCATTGCATGTGTGCTACAGTTACTTTTGAAGTCCTTATTTGTTAAAGAAGCACAAAAGTGTATTTATAAGTGAAATTATATGATGAACAAGATTCACTATAAAATATTACAGAGAATAATATGCATGTGTGCTCAGTGATGGGATACTGACCATCATGGAAACTGGATGACTGGCTCATGGCAGTTCATTATACTATTCTCTTGGCTTTTACACATATATAATATACATATACGATGTATTATATTATATAATAATATTCACATATATTTTATGAAATACTCATATATTTTGAAAAGTAAAAATCAATTATGAAAATATTCATGCATATTTTAAAAAGTAAAGATAAATTAAAAGCAAGGGTGAGGTTCAGGTACAGGGTCAGAGTGTGTGAAGATGTCTACTGTGCCTGTGACCAAAATCCTCTTCTTTGTACTCTAAAGATCAAAATACGTACAGCATCAAAATGCCCTGTTTCAGTACACACATGGCAAGAAAATTCTCAGGGGTCCAAAAACATGACAAGTAGGAATAGAATGAAATTTAAGAGAGCCCAATTAGGTCTTGAATGACAGCCAGGCAGATATATGATGACAAACAGTGCCCTTCCTTCCTCCAGGGACTGATCTATTTTGAGTCCAAAATGAAGAAAGTGTGCATTTTGTCCAGAGGATTTCACCAGTGTTCTTCTCGTCCTTAGTTATCTAAACCCAAAGCCTACCCAGGTATTGGAAAGGGAAGAATATAACAGGTAACCAAAAACCAGATTATGATGGTATCAGTTGAAATCCCAACAGGAAGAGGTCACAATCATCTTTGCAGAGAATTAAATGAAGGAACTACTCTCAGAGGTGGTACAGAGAAGTCTCTAAGTTAAGGACACCGAGAGCCCCGGGACTAGCTGCAGCAGGCCGAAAAGGACAAAGGGAAAGACAGTGTTACCAGAACCTGATGAGGTAAGAGGGATGGGGACTACCACCATGAGGCGGATCCATGCTGGGATGTTGACCTCAGCACCTTCTCACTTCTCTCTCCTCTCATTACCTCATGTCTCTCCAGGCTGACTAAACTGAACTGAACCAAGCAATAGCCGTGGGAGTCCGGGTGATGTAGTCCATAGAGACCAGACTTGTGGTGAGTCCTCTCACCCAAACAGAGCAAAGACAGTTGCCCAATAGACTATGGGGATGGGCTGGAGAATAACCAGCATATTCCTCTAATGGAGGATTTACATAACACTGGAATACTTAGGGTCTTCAAATCTGAGGGCCTTTTGGCGAAATCTCAAATTCGGTCAGACCTATGGTTTCAGAACAATATATGGTTTCACAATATACACACGGGGCATTGGGTTAAGGAGCTACTCCTGCTCTAAGACTTGGACTTACAAAAATTAAATAAAATTCCTTCGGTATTAAACATTTCCAAAATAAATGCACAGAATAGTATAGAAGGTGGGTTGCACCTTCCATAGAGATTTAACCATCACTCTATGAAAGAGCAAAGTTACCACAAGTAACTCCAAGCACAGAGGAGGAGGGACATCACCTTGCTCTGGCCCATTAGGCCCCTGTGGACTGGCCTTTGCCTGGGCCTCTCCCAGTACTCTCCAGGCGCGTGGGAGCCTGTCCTTGTTGGTTATGCCAGCGCTGCTCTCCCCACCGTGGGCTTTGCATCTGCTGCCTCCTCTGCCCTCAGTATGCTTTCCTCCCTTCCCTTCTTATTAACTCCTACCTCAGCTCAACTGTCACTTCCCAAGGGAAGCTTTCTCAACTTTCCTACACATACTTCCATAGCTTCTGGAACTTTCCTCCATGGAATCATTTCTACATATTTTGGTATGACTGCTTGATAGCCTGTCTACCCAACTAAAGTGTTAGTTCCGCATGGCAAATACCATGTGTGCCTTAGGCGCCATGACATTTTCAGGGCCTCACGTAATGTCTGGAGGCACTCAGTTCTTGTTAAATAAATGAGTGCTCAGTACAAGAACATTTTTTCCATTCAAGAGACAGTCTGAGCTTTTCAATTGTTTTTTTTTTTTTAACCTACAACACAGTTTTGTAGGGGGGTTTCCCCCAGAATTAAATTACTGGCAACTCTCAATGATCTGATTGTCCCCCTCCCCTTTTTTTCTTAGACCTCTTATAAGAAAATGATCTTTAATGAGGATTTTTTAAGACAACATACAAAGTATGCTTGGTATTCGTACACATTCAACTTGATCTCATAGTCCAGTTTTTGTAGTTCTGCTCTAAGATGCTGCTTACAGGCACTCCAAGGAAGAAAGACTTAATCATATCCTCTGGATTCCATTTAAAATGCAAGAAGTAGGGGCGCCTGGGTGGCTCAATTGGTTGAGTGGCCAACTTCAGCTTAGATCATGATCTCACGGTCTGTGAGCTCGAGCCCCATGTCGGGCTCTGTGCTAACAGCTCAGAGCCTGGAGCCTGCTTCTAATTCTGTGTCCCCCCGCCCCCACCCGCCCTTCCCCTGCTTGCACTCGCTCTCTCTCTCCCCAAAATAATAAACATTTAAAAAAATAAAAATAAAAAAGTAAAATGCAAGAAGGAGCCACATAATTCTTTAGGGGCTTTCAACAAGGGTTAAAACTCAAAGGACTTCAGAAACCTTAATTATCTAGAATGATTGGCTATATTCTTAACTGAACTTTTATTGGAACTCAAGTCCAGTTAAAAAAAAAGAAAACGTTCTTTATTGATTCTCAGGGTAAGCAACACACCCTTCAATATCCTCTTGTCTAGGTGCTTAAATACCTTTTCATGGCTAATAAAATTAGTCAAATTTCTTTTTCTTTTTAATCTGTAATTCTTTTTGAGAGACGGAGCTCGAGTGGGGGAGGGGCCAAGAAGGAGAGGCGGGGACAGAGGATCCAAAGCAGGCTCTGCACTGACAGCAGAGGGCCCGATGCATGGCTCCAACTCACAAACCGTGAGATCGTGACCTGAACCAAAATCAAGAGTCGGCGCTTAACTGACTGAGCCACACAGGCACCCCCAAACTAGTCAAATTTCGACTTCATTTTTTTATCCAATTCAAAATCTATTTGTCGCTTGTGTCAGGTGCTGCTTCTATGTGTGTTCTTTCCAGGCTTTCTTTATCCTTGAAGCCTGTACAGCTTAGCCCAGAGAGCCGTACTTGCAGGCACTCAAAGAAGGTAGGTTGACTGGGCACCAACATCTGTTGAACAGTCAGCATGTAGTAGCTACTGGGCAAGGAGTTTCAATAGTAACAAGAACAATGACCAACATCTAGGGAGGATATTATGTGGCAGGTGGTGTGCTAATACACTAACTGTACATCCTCTCATGATCCTCCCAATAAGCTAATGAGATGAGTTATTCTGCCCAGACAAAAGAGAGATAAGGAATTTTTTGAGCGCTACACCACCAGAGCTGGGATTCATTTCCAAGCTTTCAACAGTTGCCTTCCTCCTTGCTCCTTCTGATCTACTTCATTTAATCATGACTGTCCAAGAAGCAGGAAAATGGTCTTCAAAACTTTTACACATAAACCATACTATCAGTGAAATGCTATGAGCCTAATATCAGGTAGAAAGAAGAGGCTGCTCTGAGCTTATCAGGAGTGAAGACAGAGGAATCCCATCTAAACACCCCAAGTTCTACTGTTGTACCCAAAGGAGTTCTATCTCTGCAGCAAAATTTGAGAAATGCTGTTATAAATTAAGAAAATGGAGTTGAAGTACCAAGAAATCTGCCCTGGTTTATTCATCAAATAAATAACAGAGCAGTAATTTAAACCGTGATTAGCTTGACTCCGGCATTCACTTCTACACATGGACAGATGGATGTTGCCAGAATAGTTATTTCTTAAAACATATTAAAACTAACCCCAAATTCTGGTTGTAACTGAACCATTTCCAATGCAAGGAAAGGTTTAGAAGTTCACACAGTTAGTATTCCAAATTACCCAAGACAAAATACAACAGACAACACCACTTATTTCATAAAGAAACACTAAAGTACATCCTAACGGTACTAAGCTAAATCCTACATCCAGGATCACAAATGCAGAAAGGCATTTTAATAAAACTAAGTCACTTGTGTTCTTAATGTCCATGCATATGCTGTGAATATATATCCTTGTGGATAGATTTTTAAATATACCCATATTTTCCTCTGCCACAAAATCAACAATGACCACCTTAGTTCTTCAGCATCTTCACTCCATTACACTCATTTCATACATCAATGGTAACAGCATCTGCAATAAGTCATCCAAACCAGAAAGAATAAATTGACTGGCAGGATATATTTCCCTCCTCTGTAAAAAGCCCTTACCAATCATCATTCAAATCCTCTGATAACTTTAAGATTTAGAATCTATATTCTTTTTTTTAATGTTTATTTTTGAGAGGTGGATGGAGGGTCGGAGAGAGAGAGGGAGACATAATCTGAAGCAGGCTCCGGGCTCTGAGCTGTCAGCACAGAGCCTGACACTGGGCTCAAACTCCCAAGCCACAAGATCATGACCTGAGCCAAAGTCAGATGTTTAACCAAAAGAGTCACCCAGGCGCCCCTAGAATCTATATTCTGTTTGTTCTTGTGAGAATATCTATCAAATTTGGACCAATCCACCAGGACTCTTATTTTTTTAATATTCTAATTTTTGTTTTTTAATTATTTTTAATTTTTTAAAATTTTATCTTTGAGAGAGAGAGAGAGAGAGGCTGTGAGCAGGGCAGGGTCAGAGAGAGAGGGAGACCCAGAATCCAAAGACAGGCTCCAGGCTCTGAGCTGTCAGCACAGAGCCCGACGCAGGGCTCAAACCCATGAAATGTGAGATCATGACCTGAGCTGAAGTCGGACGCTTAACCACCTGAGCCACCCAAGACTCTTAAAGGTATGTTTCCAAAGCATGGCCCTCACCAAAACAATACTCTGTGATCAAACATGTTTGGACAATGCCGTACACTATATACCCACTTTGGAAATTTACAATATACATACACTAAGGAGTCTGAGAAGATCCCAGGGAAGGTAAGACTTGGTAAATGGACATGAATTTCCAAAGCATATTTCACTAGGAACCAATTTTATTTCAAATAATTCCTATTGCTATCCTGGGGACCGTATTAGGAAGTGCTATACTGGAGGAAAGGTGTTCTGGAATAGATAGGTTTGGGGAGACTGAAAAAGACAAATTTGAACCGTTCTCTCTCTGACAACCCCATTATATCCATCTCTTGTCTTCAAGGCTGTCTGCTCCTCCCTAATGTTTTTTGTTTTGTGTTTACTTTAAACCTTAAAATGGGAGAAAATAGAAAAAATGAGAAAAATAATTTATAACAACTTACTTTATAGTCTGAAGTACTGACATATTGAAATACATTTACTAATATTAGTTCCAAAGTCAAATTATTTTACTGAAAAAAAAATGATTCAGTTAGTCCAAATAGATACTTATATTTATTGATATATGTTAAATACATGGCTATGTACTTAGGAGCTCTCTGTATCATTTCTACTTAAAATGAACATACAGATACACCTTTATGTAACAAGTATGCCGAACAAGCATAATCTGTAACATAAAACTTTTATTTTCTTTGTCACTGTCCCTTTAAACTTGATTAGGTGTTAATGACCTTCCTTTGCCCTTGGTTAAAAAAACTCTAGCAGGCCCTGGAGTTTGATTTTCACAGGCGATAGAGAGTTCTAGAACCACTTAAAGTTATAAACAGAAATGCCATGACAATGTACTACGCAAACATCTGTCCTTGGTTTTATGTTGACTCTGCCCTTCCCAGGCTGACCCTGCTTCAGTCTGGAAGAGTCTATGGTAGGGTGATGGCCATGGTGATTTTCTCCTTTTCCCCATACTACCTCTGCAGTTCCCTCACCCTACTAGCTAATGTTCTGACTCTTCCAAGGTTGAAGAATTTAAGGGACAGGAGAGCTCTCCCTTGTGCTGGTTCTGTTGTACGTTGGCTTTGCTCTCTCTGGGCTTGTAATGCATGGATATGTTTAAGGACTTGTCTGTATGTCTGGAAAATTGTTAGTCCTGATGTTGAGCTTTCTTGGAGAGTTTTCATGGGCTATGCAGAGGGTCCCTGCAGGGTCCTTCTCTCAGACAGTTCATTGGACCTAGACTCTTCTCTGGGCTGTTCTTTGTGAACTCCTTCCTGAGTCCCAAGGGTCTAGCAATCTGCCTTGAACCTCATATGTGTGGTCTATCCCCTGACTCTTCCAGTCACCAGACTTGACCAGATTCAAAACAATTCCTCACTGGCTCTGTCCTCTGCAGTCTGGATCTGGTCCCTGAGAACCACTCACATATCTCATGCTCTGACAAAGACTGGAAAAGCAGGCTGATTCTCAAGCACCAGCACACTTGTCCTTCCATTCACATAGTTAACCAGCCTGCCTTTGCTTTCCCTTCTAGATTTCCTAGGAGTCACATACTGATGCATGGGCCACTCTAAATTTCTGAGGCCTGATGCAGGTCCTCTAACTGCAAAAAAACATAACTCAGAGCTCCCTGATTAGTTCTCTTGATGATGCCTCTTTGGGCTAGGAGTTAGAAAATGGTACTCACCACAGTTTCTCTCAGCAGCGTGATGACAACTCACGGCATGACCACAGCTTTTTTTCCAAAGAAGTTTCTTCTCTAACCAACCCCCTGTTGACTTTTAAATATGCAAGAGTCATAAAGCAGACTCATGACATTCTGCAAAGGGGATAGTCGGGCCTTTTGACGCCGCTCTTATAGGTGCCTGAGTGAAAACGGAGACAAGAGGAGACCCCTTCTAACATCCTGCACATCCTACATGTATATGTGTGTTTATATTTTATATGCTGTTTCTCTAACAGCTTCAACTATTTAAGAATGATATTAGAGCCTCAGGACTCCCTAAATTCAACAGTAATCTCCAGTTCTCACTGATCACTGCTGATTTGGATGGATGGTCATCATTATAAAAGACTTTACAACCGACAGCTTACCTTGAGAATTTTCCAATTCGTATGTTTCCAGATTAGAATAAATAAAACCTACTTGAAATATGTGGACTTAAAATAGCCTTTCAACATATTCCTCGCATATTAAATTACTCTCAAATTACTAGCTATTAGTGACATTCCTGATAGTGCCCTTGATTTTTCAACTTTTCCAACAGCCCAGATGGTCAGAAAGAACTTTACCAAATTTGGATCATCATTTTTGATGGAATGGTTTTAAATATTCTTTTAACAACCAGCTCAGAGTTATATTGAAATAAAACTACTTATCAGTATTTGCAACTAAGATAATAACTACCTGAATAAACTGGCAAATTCCTAGTGCTTATAGTCTAAATAAAAAATAATATAGGGCCAAGGATGTAAAAATCATACATATGTATTTTTATATTTTTAAATCACAAATTGGAAAAGTGATATAAATCTAGTTGCTTCTGTCCACATCCATTTGAAAGAATTCCATAAATTCCCTGAGACTAAAACATTCTCTAATAGTTAAGTCAGATGTCTAATAATAATCCTTATCTTGGGCTGTCAAAAAATAAAGCATTTTAGATCTATAAGACATTTTCAGATTCAATTCCTTATAAGATTTTTTCATCTCATTATGTTTAAGGATCTACAAATACTAAATTAATCAGCCAAAAAGTACACTTGAAGATTCTCTAACTAAGGGAGCTTTACAAAACTACAAACATGATTATATTTGGATGGAAACTTTCTTTAACAGAGAGGGAGTTGGGAAAAACAAAATCAGAAAAAAAAAGATTTAGAGTGTGTTTTGTGTTTGTTTAAGAAAAGAACATAACGAATGATCTTAGAAGATAGGGTATGAAATTACTTACTCAAAGTAATTAAAGCAGTCAGGGTAAAGGTGGAGGGGGGAACCCCATAAAATAGCTGATCACTTCACTCTCTTCACCTGGCCTAAATTCAAATCAGAACACCTTCTGCCCTGCACGACTCCATTACCAGGAAAGAAAAAAATAGAGAAAAATGTGTATTCCTGAAGTAACCCAGAACACACAGTACATGGCAAAAACTACAATGTTATCATTTAGCAATTATGATGCTCTAGTTTATTTTTTTAAGTAGCTTCCAATTGCACATGGTCATAACGTGGTCCTGGATACAGCAAGAGCTCTCCCTTTAATGCAGTGCACATTTTCCCCCAGAGCTTCCCTGCCACCTCATGTCTTTCTTCCATAACCCTGTATGGTGCTCCCCAGAAAGTACCCTTAGCTAGGAATACCCAGGAAAACATACCTGTGTGGAAAGGCAAGGAAAAGAGTCCACTGTCTTTACTTTCTGCAGAAAGAGGCAAGAAATACTCCTTTCGGGGTAGTCATCCAATGCCGGAGTTTTTTTTTTTTTTTTTTTTTTTTTAGAGAAAACGAGTGCATGCAGGGGAGAGGCAGAGAGGGGGACAGAGGAGTGAAGTGGCTCTGTGCTGACAGCATTGAGCCCCATGTGGGGCTTGAACTCACAAACAGCGAGATCATGACCTGAGCCCAAGTAGGCAGCTCAACCGACTTAGCCACCCAGGTGCCCACTGAGTTTTTTTTCTTTTTAATGTTTATTTATTTTTGAGAGAGACAGACTGTGAGTTGGGAAGGGACAGAGAGAGAGCAAGACACAGAATCTGAAGCAGGCTCTAGGCTCTGAGCTGTCAGCACAGAGCCCAATGTGGGGCTCGAACTCATGAACCTTGAATTCATGACCTGAGCCGAAGTCAGAAACTCAACCTACTGAGCCACCCAGGAGCACCCTTACCTCCCTGAGTATTTTTAATACCCCCAGCAGGTAGTTTTGTTTGTTTTTAGGGAAGATGAAAGTTTAAAGGAACACAGGGAGTAGTAAGGAGTCTAAGGCGACAACTTTCTCCAAAGTTAGCGTCTTTTGATATGAACTCCCAAAATTAGGAAGGACCTCAGCAATAAGGAAATCATGGTGCAAAAGAGTGGGGATAAGCATCCCAGATGAGAAGGGGTCTGCCCCAGGCCTCCTAGAAGGAAGAGACTGGCTCTGGTTCCCTATGCCCTCAGTGGAGGACTCTTTCTACTACCCCGCTTTCTCCTTCGCCCTCTCCTTCTGCCCCTTGAGCCCTCTGACAAATGCATAAAGCCTCACTTACAATAGCCCATTACTGAAAATAACAAGGGCTTCCCAAAAGAGGAAAAAGTTTGGGAAACAGATTCCAATTAACTGCCTCTGACTGCTGGATAACTCAAGCCATCCAGAAACTGATTCCAGCAGTATGCGTTATTTATTTATATCCAACCCTTGTTCCCAAAATAACTTGATACATTTTGCAGAAATACATAAAATACAACCAACTAAAAATAAATACAATGGAGAAATTATCTCAAGGGGAAAAAAAAGATAGGAAAATCTAATCTATTAAAAGTGCTTATACTAGGAAAGGTGGAGGAAGTATCAATATTCCTTAAGTTCCCTCCTAGAGAAATTGTCATATACCACAAAAGCAATCTATATAACTGGTGGCTTAGCAGCCAATATTGCAGGCAGTGCAATCAAAATGACCCATCAGAATAAGTTGGGGATTCAAATGAAATGTTAATATGAGTTTATAGGGAGGGAGAAGGCTCGAAATTTATTTTAAGGTCTTAGTATGCACGATTTGATTTTTCAAGCAACTCATTCCTAAGCCTTGCAGGTTTGGGAAGGGAAAGAGAAAACAACACAGGAAGGACGAGGAAAGAGAGAGAGAGCGGCAGAGAAGGAGCCAGAGACAACCACCGACAGCTTGCTGTCGACCTAGGCTTCATTTATTAAAGAACTGAAAATAATTCATTGCATAATTGGAGGCTCAAAGCCACACATTGCCTGGACTCAATTGCACTTTTGTTATGTTATAATGCAATATAGTGCAAATCAGTTGGCTCAGAATTGAAAATTAGAGCCCAATTACCTGTGGAAGGGAATCATAAATCCAACTTGCATTTTTCTAACAGGGTTAACAACTCATGATGCCAGCTTAGACTCGGGAAAATAAATTTTCTGGGCTTAAGAACAATTGTGCACAGTATTTTATCACTTTGGTCTAGCGCACCAGGTTGAAAGACTGGAGGTGTTGGGGTGCAGTGTTTGGGGGAGAATAGAAGCCTAACGCAAAAACAAAACAAAATGAAACAAAAACAAAATTACAAAAAAAAAAAAAACAACAACAACAAAAAAAACCCACAGAGCACCAAGTTGATGCTGAGAAAAGCAACTACATCCCAGGAAGTCAGAACCGGAGCACTTCTGGTAACAGGCAGTCAAAACCTGGCACCTGCTACTTGGTGAAGTAGTAAAGGCAAAGCACCCCAAGGCTTTTCTTGTTCAAATATCCCCTGGCACTAGAAGTGAGATGAAATGCTAAGGAAGAGGAGAAACTCGAACTCCACTAACAGCTCACCAAAACCAGACCTGCCTGAATGAGGCCACACCTGCACTGAAGCAGAGACTCCTTCCCCAGGCACAGTTTGCTGACTTTCTCTTCAAATGGAAACATCTGGGGGAACACTCAGGGGAGAGGGTGGGCGTGTAAAACTGTGGCAATGACGGCGTTCCTATAAACTGCTACAGACTTTGTGGAGAACATTGTAACACTGCATGGACCTATATATACACACATATCATACGTTTTTGACATTGGAATTCCATGTTCATAAAATTTGCTTAAGACGTAATTGAACAAGGGTGCAAAGTTACACATACGAGGTTCCTTCTAACAGCACTGTTTCTAAGAGCCGAAGTTGGAAGCAAACAAAATCCATCAACGGGGATGATTTAGTATACAGAGTAACACTATGCTAGAATTATAGATGATTACGGAAAATTCATTCTATGGACATGGCACATTGTAAGATAAAATAACAACAGTATTGGAGGTGTCAAATTTGTATATGCATGTATTTGCGTGTGTGTGTGTGTGTGTGTGTGTGCAGGCACACACAGATGAAGAAGAGAGTGTGAGACAAAATACCCCCACATATTAATCGAGGTTAACCTTGTGTGGCAAGATGATAGGTGATATTTAATTTTTAAAAATAAAAATAGGGGCAGCTCAGCGGCTCAGTTGATTGACTTCAGCTCAGGTCACCATCTCATGGCTGTGAGATCGAGCTCCGCATTGGGCTCTACACGGATAGTGCAGACCCTGCTTGGGATTCTCTTTCTTTCTCTCTCTCTCCCTCTCTCCCTCTCTTTCTCCCTCTCTGTCCCTCCCCAGCTTGCACTGTCTCTGTCTGCCTCAAAATAAATAACCTTAAAACAAATAAAATAAATAAAAATATTATTTCCGTGGTGTTGGATTTTGAATTTTAATTTTATAAAATAGACAGGTATTCCTTTTACAGTCTGGAAAAATATAGCAGTTTCTGCCCTGGGTCTTTTTTAAAGTCAGGACGATAAGAGGAAGAGCAGCAAATGAGAGAAGTGCAGGCCATGCAGGGCCCTGGTGGCTTTCACTATTGGTTTCACAAAGCAACAGCATCTAGCCCAAAACGGTTGTGTTTTCACACAAAATTCCACTGACCGGTACATTTTATCAAGGAGGGGAAACAAACTGCACCAAAACAGATCATTCGTTCACCTCACCTTGTGTTCTGTGGGTCAAAAACACTCAGTCCATATGATGCTTCTGAGAGCAAATAACATACCTTCCAGACCTAAAATACAGCAAGAAGCCTCAGAAATGGCACCTTCTTCACTGGGCTTCCCGTTGTCTCTGTTTTCTCATCTTCCAAACGAATGTGTGAAACTGTTACTTCACAAAGCCAATTTCCCTTTTTCAAGCAAAGAAAGTGCCAAAGAAGTACGCTCTGAGAACACATGCTTCTCACAGACTCATTTCTGTACCTCGGTTTTCACCCATGCCAGGGCCAGACATCTGCAAAGTGCGAGCAAGGGACCCAGAAGGAGGGGGAGATCATCCCATTCAGGGTCCTCAGTTTTTTTCCTTCCCAGGTGAGCCAGCCAGGACTAAAGCAGAGTCTCTCAGTCCACCATTCACAACTTTGTCTCAAATTCCATTCGTAATGCAACTGGAGCTTCCCCGTTCTACAAAGTCTGAATATTTCTTTAGCCAATGTTCACATAAATCAGACTTTGGAGTCAGGTAGGAGATGCAGAGAGAAACAGAGAGCAAAAAGCAGCAAATCTAACATAATACACCCGTTAGCTTTTCCAGGTGCATCTGAGAGATTCTTTCAGTAATGGAAAACACCTCCAGCATTATTTTTAGACAGGACACTCTTGATTCTGTGATAGAAAATGCTAAAAGTTCAGTGGGTGGGGGGAGCCAGACGGGTCATTCGGTGACATTTTTTTAAAATTTTACTTTCAGAAGCACATACTTTAAAGAGTTTTTTTCTTATTTCTATTAAAACCTGACATATTCACTATAAGACATCTGGAAAATAAAATGTTAATAAGCAAAAAAGGATAACATACAATTCAACCAAGAGGCAACCACACTTAAAATTTTAGTATAGTTCCTTTTGGTTTCTTTTCCTTTTTGAATGCTCGAGATCTTAATACATCCACCATTGCTAGGTTATCTTTTCCCCTACATTATACATAAGCATTTTACCAGGACATTATCAACTATTTATACATTTCAGTTTAAAGTAAAATCAGTATTCCATGGTATGGATATGCCAAATTTTTATTCTAAAATATATTTTTATATAGTGTATATTTTTATATAGTGTATTCTTTAGATACTAATGCATATTTTTATACAATGTATATTGTACATTTTCGATAATGTATATTATCTAGGGTTTTTTTATTTTACATTAATGCTATGATGAACATTTTGACAAATGAGCCTTGACCTTAAATTCTGATTATTTTCTTCAATTTCCTAAAATGGGGAATCACTAAGTAAAATAAACATTTTCAATTACTTGAAAGTTTCTACCAAATTTTGTTGTTCCTTAAAAAAGCATATAAAAGTATAAAGGTGTCGGGGGATTTTTTTCAGTCATTAAACCATATATCAAAAACTTTGTAAATCTGTAGATGACACAGACACCAGTGTTAATGTGACTCTCTTGTCACTGAGTAGTTTCATGTATTCATTGTTTCTCCTTAGGCATACCTACTCTTAGAGTCTGTGCTCATTTATCTACTGAGGAGGAACACATTCTAATTGATGGCACATCTTGATCAATGACAACCAATCATGTTTTCTCAAATAAACAAAATAAAAATAGGGTTTCTTTCAAACTGAAGTACAGTTGACACATAATGTTACATTAGTTTCAAGTGCATAACACAACTGAGGAGCCTGAAATTAAGTCCTCCATTAGAAACAACCTCAGGCTGCACCTAGTCCCAGTTCCAGGAAAAGCCTCAGCTGAAGCCCCCCTCGGACCACCCTCGGATCTGCCAATCAAAAGAAATGTATAACATTCCTGTAGTCTTGGAGACCAGTCAGGGCTGGGAACTGCAGGTAGTTACTTTGTCAAAATAGCCAATCATTCACCGCTTGCATAAGCCCCACGTAGATCCTCTGAGCGCACCTCATAACTGGTCATTTTCAAAAGACTCTCAAAGGTCATGATTGGGTCCCACCAAAAGTAACAGAGGCCTCGCAGATACTGAATGGTCAAAACTGTTACTATGGGTATTGTACAATTATGATTGGTGCTTATGTAATGATGCAAAACGTACAACGTGTGCACAGTAACACCCCCACCCTTACCCCATAAAAACCCTGCTCGCCACTGTTTGGGGCTCCACTTCGCTGCCACTGTGCCAGGAGATGGGTGAGCCCCTGCTCAAGCTTGTAATAAAAACCCTTTTGTACTTGCATCGGTACCAGCTCCTTGAAGGTCTCTGGGGACTCGCGATTCGGGCATAACACAGTGATAAAAAATAGAACTTTTTTAGACATTTTTTAAATTTAGTTATTATTTATTTTTGAGAGAGACAGTGTGTGTGAGCTGGGGAAGGGCAAAAAGAGACAGCGAGAGAGAGAGAGAGAGAGAGAGAGAGAATCCCAAGCACAGAGCCTCACACAGGGCTCGATCCCACAAACTATGAGACCATGACCTGAGCCAAAATCAAGAGTTGGACACTTACAACGGAGTCACCCAGATGCCCCAAAATTAGACTTTTAAACAAATTATACAACCTCGCTGAATTGCCAAAAGTGGAAGAAAACATAAATTCCTGGCATGATCAGTTACAGGGTGTAGA
Source organism: Hyaena hyaena (assembly GCF_003009895.1). Classification (NCBI taxonomy): domain Eukaryota; kingdom Metazoa; phylum Chordata; class Mammalia; order Carnivora; family Hyaenidae; genus Hyaena; species Hyaena hyaena. Next base: position 616,300 of record NW_024081173.1, read on the forward strand.
GAAAATAGCAGAACATACTGTTTTCACGAGTATATTTTGTACGGGCTCCATTTGGTTAATGAAATGTTTGTGCAACTTCCTGGGACTGTTGATTCCAAGTATCAGATTAACAAACTGTTGAAAATAAAATGAAGAGCTACATGGTATTTCCCTGGCATGTGGCATACGAAAATCACGAACTGTCTTTTTAAAAAAGAGTGTGTCTGCTTCACATTGGTAGGCTGAGCAAACCCATTTACCTCCTTTCTCACTCAAAGCACTTTCTAATGATACTAAAGGAGAACAAAGGTGTAAACCCATAACCACAAAAAGAATGAGAAGCCATGAGAAGAGTGATTTCAAGAAAATCTGTTGACTTCTGTATCGCAGCAAAGGAAACCCCAGCCTTAAAGGGGATTTCAGCAAAGGAGAGAACAGACCTTCCCAGAAAGACCCAGGTTTCAGAAACAGCAGGTACAACAGAAGGTAGAGTGGAGGTGGCTGGAAAGAGGGCATTGCCTTCAGGTCAGTGTATGTAACACCGGCCACCCTCCCTCCTGCCTCTCTAAGTGGACTGGACTGAAGCCAAGCACTAGCTTCAAGGCAATTAAAAAAAAAAAAAAAAGTGTCTGGGGCACCCGGTGGCTCAATTGGTTAAACGTCCAACTCTTGAATTTGGCTCAGACCATGATCTTACAGTTTGTCAGATCAATCCCCACCTGGGGCTCCATGCTAATAGCAGAGAGTCTGCTTGGATTCTCCCTCTCCTTCTGTCTCCGCCCCTCCCCCCACCAAAGAAATAAAAGTAAACTTAGAGAAAAAAAAAAAAAGAAAATACAAAGATCTTTAAGAAAGTGTCTGGGGAGAACTAGGGCACTTATCATGGTATTTAAACCTCACTCTGGTGGGGCACCTGGGTGGCTCAGCAGTTGAGTGTCTGACGTCAGCTCAGGTCATGACATCATGGTTTGTGAGTTCGAGCACCACATCGGGCTCTGTGCTGACAGCTCAAAGCCTGGAGCCTGCTTCAGATTCTGTGTCTCCCTCACTCTCTGCCCCTCCCCTGCTCACACTTTGTGTCTTTCTCTCTCAAAAATAAATAAACGTTTAAAAAACAAAACTCTCACTCTGGTAACTGGAATCCCCTTCATTACCATTTACAGGCTCTAAGCTTCAACCCTTTAAGCAGGCCATTTATACAACCCATCCACTTAAACGTAGCTCTCAAACAGCCTGTCTATGGCCTCTTTCTTTTACACACAACCCCAGATCACCCGGAATCTAATATTACAAGAAAGGCCACCACAAAAAAGAGCATAAGCAAATGAAACAAAACAAAATATGACATTGAGAAAACAGTATAAAGATACAACCTTTAAAGAAAGTCTATTTAATATCCTCAAGAATGATTTGAAGAGATTTGGTAACTCCACAACAAAACAATTTAAATTATATTTTAAAGGAGCAATCAGATAACAAGGAAGATCTCCTAGGAATGTTACAATTTCTTTTAAAAAGTTCCATACAAAGTTTGATGGCAAAGTTGGAGAAATCTTCTAGAATATAGACTACATACACAAATATGTGAGGGAAAAAAAATGAGATATATAGATGATCAAACCAGGAGTTCTAAGAATGCACTAACAGGGGCGCCTGGGTGGCTCAGTCAGCTAAGCATCTGACTTCAGTTCAGGTCATGATCTCACGGTTCATGGGTTTGACCCCACGTCGAGCTCTGTGCTGACAGCTCAGAGCCTGGAGCCTGCTTCGGATTCTGTGTCTCCCTCTTTCTCTGACCCTCCCCTGCTCATAAAGTCTCTCTCTCTCTCAGAAATAAATAAAACAGTAAAAATTGTTTTAGATAAATAAGAAGGGACTAACATGAGTTTCAGAATGAGCAAAAAGAAACTGAAGTGGAAAAAATTATAAAAGAAATTATATTAGAAAATTTCCCAGAGCAAAATGAAGACATGAATCTTCAAAGGACAGGAATCTACTCAGTACAAAGGAAATGAAGTACCAGAAAACTGAGGTTAAAGAGAAATTCCTAATAGCCTTGTAAAAGGAAAAGACAACAAACAAACACAAAGGTAGCCTATGAAATAAGTAAGGATCAGAATAACATCAGATTTATCAGCAGCAGAGTTGGATGCTAAAAGGCAGTGGTAAAAATGATTTTTAAGTCTATACCCAAATTATCAATCCTGTTTGGGAGCAAACCTTAAAATTCACAAACCTGCAAGGGCTCCGAAAACTCACCTCCTATTCACCCTTTCTTGGAAAATTACAAGCAAAATTTTAAAGTAAGTAAAAACAAAAACAAACAAACAAACAAACAAACACAGAAAGCCCATCAGATCCAGCAAACAGTGAATCCTACCCTGGAGAGCACTGGGTGAACCTCAAGCTAATTCTATACAGCATGTCTACGGAACATCCTGTGGAAATCAGAGCAAATGGAGAGCTACAAGAAAGAGACAAATAATAGAACAAAGAGTGCATTATGAGCTTTGAAACATTGAAGACGATGGAGACGATGGAGGTGCACGCTTAGGAAAGGCAAGGGGATTTAATAATAATAAAGGCAACTTTATTTATAAGAACCACCTGAAATATACATTCCACACACTAAAAGATGGAATGATTCTGACAAAATGACAGAGGCAGAGAATCCATTTGAACCTGACTCTGGGCACAGTCTCTTTCGAGTATCTCAGGAGATTTGACACTGTAACCATAGAGAACACTCAGGTCTGCAGTAAACAATTTCACAAAGTCCTAATTATGCAAATCCTTTTCATTATTTTCAACTTTGGAAAAATCACAAAGACCATGCTGGTGACAGGATATGTAAATTAAACTTGGCAACGCAAAAAGAATGGTAGAGCTGCCGGAGAATAGAAAGTTGCTGGGGCGCCTGGGTGGCTTAGTCGGTTGAGCGTCCGACTTTCGCTTAGGTCATGATCTCGCGGCTCGTGGGTTCGAGCCCCGCGTCGGGTTCTGTGCTGACTGCCAGCTCAGAGCCTGGAGCCTGTTTCAGTCTGTGACTCCCTCTCTGACCCTCCCCTGCTCACGCTTTCTCTCTCTCTCCTAGAAATAAATAAAAACCTTAAAAAAAAATTAAAAAAAAAAAAAAAAAAGAAAGTTGCAAGAGGAAGAATATTGAAGAAAAGGGCATGAGTGCTGGTAAGTCATATGCCCCCGAGGAGGTAAGAGATGCTGACCAGATTGATGACCAATAAGTGGAAGTTTAAATTCAATTTATTTACTTTTATTATTATTATTTTTTAAGGTTTATTTATTTTGAGAGAGACAGACAGAATGTGAGCAGGGGAGGGGCAGAGAGAGAGGGAGACCCAGAATCCGAAGCAGGCTCCAAGCTCTGAACTGTCAGCACAGAGCCTGACGCGGGGCTCAAACCCATGAGCGAGATCATAACCTGAGCTGAAGTTGGACGCTCAACTGACTGAGCCATGCAGGCGCCCCTAAATTCGATTTAGAAGTGGTGAGAACAATGGGAGTTGAAAATAATGTCACAGTATGGTGGGAGAATGTGAAAAGGTGACTGTAAGTAAGCGAAATCCTTCTCTTTCTTAGAAGAAAAATAGTAATAATGGATAAAATGGATAAAATAACAACTTGTTATAATGAGCTAAAACCAGGAATGTGTTACAGCCTTGCATTTAGTTGGTGCAACTAGAGGGGGAAAGGGTGGAGTTGGGAGCCGTTACTTTTCATTGTAAGTATTTCTAAATTATTTGATTCGTAACTATGTGAGGTTATTGTTTTCAATTAAAAAAAGGAAATTATAAAAAAAAAAGCAAGTGCATTGTGAGCCCTCTTTTACTAGAAGCAAAAATAAACACTTCAGCCTGGATAAAATGTGGTCTTCTGAGTCTCTGCACAACTCTGGAGGAATAGTAAATTTGGTACAGCTGGGTTTATTTTAATAAGAAAGGAGCAAACGCAGTGCACGGAAACGAGACACATCATTTGTTCCCAACAGAACAATTAAGCTTTCATTAGGACTTAATAACAGGATGACATTCTAGGGTTTAGAAGGTAAGCACATCCCCTTCATTAGCAAATCAAAGAATATCCAGTATCAAGAGGCACTTGTTTCTTTATCTGGGTTTATGTGGATTCGGCCCCCACACAACCTCCCTGCAAGCCCTTCATGACCCCAGATAAAGATGGAAGTCAAAAGTTCCCCAGTGCTAACTGCATGTGCTCTCATTTCCTCAAGATTGCCGCCTCCTAGCCATTTCATATTAATATCACCCAACACGGACAGCAGGTGGACATTGAAATACTCATCTAGGTATGTTTCCCAGAATGTAATTTTGAATGGGCTGGTGGTTGGAGGTTGGCAAGATACTAGTGAATCATGTTTGGACTCCCATGCCCATCTGTCCAGAAGGCCTGACATTCATGTTATTTAGAAGAGCCTGGATAAACTTACTATCTCACCCTGTGTTTACAGAGAAGGTTGGTTCTGAGTTCAATTACGATCCCTAGCAGTTTCAATGATAGCTGCTGTGCTATAATCTAAAATAAATTGCTTTTCGTGAGAAGCCATGTAAGCTTTTGCACTGCAACTTAGCAGAGCTGCTAGTTTTATCTCATCTGAAATTCAAGCAGAGTAGAAAAGCTGGGCCCCTGAACACCTGTGTTTACCTGGGATGGCATTCCTCTACACTTTGCAGGCTTTCCATTTACCCACCATCCCTATCCTGGAACTAGATTCCCAGGAAAGCAACACCATGTTTCCACTTTTTTTTTTTTTAATGCAAGTCATCCGTCTGCTTTTGTTATTGTTTCCTCCATGCAAGCCTCACACTTAGCCCGGGCTCTGTTGGAAGAACTGTATTGCATGGGGGTAAGATCTGCTGTCCCTGTTCTCATGGCTAGGAAGCTATCCACCACCATAGGCCAAGACAATGAGTGTATAGACATAAGCATTCAAATGAACCTGACCACCACTGAGACTGTTTGAATTCACCTCCTTCCCCTCTCTTTACTGAGAAAGGATAAAAAGGAAAGAAAACTGGCCAGTTTTCAAAACCTAAAATGGAGGGGCGCCTGGGTAGCTCCATCAGTTAAACATCTGACTTCCACTCAGGTTATGATCTATGATCTCACAGTTCGTGGGTTCGAGCCCCATATCGGGCTATGCTGACAGCTCAGTCTATCCTGCTTCCTATTCTGTGTATCCCTCTCTCTCTCTCTCTGCCTCTCTCCCGCTGGTACTTGGTCTCTTTCAAAACTAAATAAACATTAAAAAAAATTTTTTTAAACCCTGAAGTGGAAATTCTACTTTCCCACACCCCTTACCTTCCTGTGTGTTTTCCCCAGAGGCCCCATAGGTTGGAGCTCACAGCCAGACCCAGTGCCTTAGGAAGGGCGCAGCTGCCTCAGTGCTTCGCTGATGGAGATGGTTTCTGATCCCTTAGATGCCTTTCCACAAAGGCAATTGAAAGGTTTCCAACGTTCACTGCGTTCTTTCAGATTTAACAAGGCAACATAATTAACGCTGCCGTTTTTCCACCACTCAGCAAGAGAAAATTGCCCTTCCAAAAGATTTTTCACATGTACAAAAATAATCCATTAATACTTTTCCCTTTCAGATATTTTTTTTTTTTATTGAGATTGAGAGCAATTGGTTTGGGGTGTGCTTTATGGTGCTATGCACTCAGCATTTCTCTGAAAGGGGAAACTTCTTTATGCCTACCAAAAAGCACAGTCAGAAAAACAACAACAAAAAAGCAAAATGAACATTTTAGACCAATTCAAATTCAAACTTAGAGCCACTGTGAGAGCAAGGAAGTTCGATTCCTTTGTATCACAAGCATGCAGCCAAGGCGAGGGAGAACATGAAATGCTCTGTTTAAGTCATGTGAATCCTGCAGTCCTGTTGCATGAATTCTGTGATAACCAGAGAGAGACAAACTGCACTGGTTTTGACCAGGGTTCTTAGGGAAAACTAGGAAATGCCCTAGTGATGGGGTTGGGGGGGGGCGGGGGTCACAGGACAACATGTAGAGAACATTCTAAATGTTGCTAAAAGTTCTGCAGTGTGTTATCTCTGCACAACAGAGAATTGTCCGTCCCAGGATGCCATCAGATCCTCCTTGGGAAACACTGACCTCAGTTGAAAGAAAGTCAATGATGCAATAAAATAAAATAAGCTCATTGCCCTGGGTCCTTCACTTTCTCATTTTGCAAATGCTAGGCTGTTGGAAGATAGTCAGTTACTAAAGGAATCATTTAGTGGTTTAAAGAAGGTGAGCCACTTACTATTTTTTTAGGTTTATTTGTTTATTTTGAGAGTGAGCACAAGTCAGGGAGAAGCAGTGAGAGAGAATTCCAAGCAGGCTCTATGCTACTGCCCCAGAGCCCAGTGCGGGCCCAAACACATGAACCTCAAGATCATGACCCAAGCCAAAGTTAAGAGCCAGAAGCTTAACCAACTGACCTACCCAGATGCCCCAAAGGTAAGTCACTTATTAATTCAGGAAATATGTATTAAGTTCTCCCTATGTACAGTATAATTAATGTTCTACATATATCACATCATAATCTTCCCTTTTAGGAAGCTTAAAATGTCATTTTATCCATAAAGTTCTTCCTAATGCACTCAGTTATAAGTAATCTGTAGGTAAACAGAGAGAATAGCCTAGTAGTTAGGGCTGTGGATACTGGAGCCAAAGACTCTTGGGTTCTAATCCAAGTTCTGCCACTTATTAGGCTTGTGGCTTTAGACTTGATACTCAATCTCACTAGGTCTTGCTTTTCTCGTTGCAAAGTGGCGATAATATTGCTGCTCACCTCTTAAGATTATTTAGAGGATTGAATAGAGTTATTAGCATAAAGTCATTAGAGGGGTGCCTGGGTGGCTCAGTCAGTTAAGCATCAGACTTCAGCTCAGGTCATGATCTCACAGCTCGTGAGTTCAAGCCCTGCATAGGGCTCTGTGCTGACAGCTCAAACCCTGCAGCCTTCTTCTCTGGAGGCCTCTCTCTCTCTGCCCCTTCCCCACTCACACTCTGCCTCTCTCTTTCTCAAAAATAAATAAACATTTCTATATGTATATAAAGTCATTAGAACAGTGCATAGCACATAATAAGGGCTCAAAACAATATATATGTATATATATATAATATATATCTTTACAAAGTGTTTAATACATAGAATTTTTATTGAAATCATTATTGGGATAATTATAGATTCACATGAATTTGTAAGATATAATACAGAAAGATCCCATGTACACTTTATCCAGTTTCACCTGGTGGTAACACGCAGCAAAACCATATTATAATAGCACAATGAGGATACTGACATTGACACAATATACCACTCTTACTCAGAAATCCCCCAAATCCCAATTTTACTTGTATTCATTTCAGTATGTGTGTGTGTATTAGTTTTATAGAATTTATAAGTTGTGTAGGGCTGTCGCTTTTATCACTATGAGGATGTGCTTTTATTTACCATCCCCACCTTTCTCTTGTTCCCCCACCACCACCACCATCCTTAAATTCTGGCAATCACTCTAATCTATGCTCCATTTCTAACACTTGTCATTTCAAAATTGGCTTTTATCACTCAACCTAATTCTCTGGAGAATCACCTAAGTTGTTGATTGTACCAATTGTTCATTCCTTTTGATTGCTAAGTAGAATTCCATGGGCACCACAGTTTACCTAACTATGTATCTGTTAAAAACATTTGGGCTATTTCTAGATTTTGGCTGTTATGAGTAAAGTTACTATGAGTATTTATGTACAAGTTTTTATGGGAACATGAATTTTCATTTCTCTGAGATAAACGCTCAAGAGTGTAACTGCTCGCTCATATGGTACTTACATGTTTAGTTTTATTTTAAAAAAACCTGCTAGACTGTTTTCAGAGTGGCTGGGTCATTTTCTATTCTCACTAACACTATGAATGATCAGTTTCTCTGCATACTAATAACTGGTGTTGTCATTATTTTTTTTTTTTATTTTAGCCACTCTGATAGATGTGTGCTGATAGTACCGTTTTTATTTGCAATTCTCTGGTGGCTAATGATGTGGAACATCTTTCAGTTTGCTTATTCGCCATCTGTATGTCTTCTTTGATAAAATACCTGTCCATGTCTTCTAGTGCCCATTTTCTAATTGGATTGTTTGTGTCTTTTACTGTTAAGTTTTAGGAGTTCTTGATACGTTCTAGATAAGAGTCCTTTGTAAAATAGGAGGTTTTCAAATATCTTCTTCAAGCCTGTAGACTGTCATTTCATTTTCTTCACATGAGTTTTCATAGAGAAGAAGTCTTAATTTTAACAAGGTCCAATCTATCAATTGTTCCTTTCATGGATTTGTGTTTCTCTGGTCAAGTCTAAAAACTCCTTATCTAGACTTAGATCCCAACAATTTTTTTCTTTGTTTATTTTTCTAAAATTTTTACAATTTTATAGTTAACTCTATAACCATTTTGAATAACTAATTTTGAAATAAGGTATATGGTTTGTTTCAGGTGTTTTTTTTTTTTTTGGTTTTTTTTTTTTTTGCCAGTGCTATTGTCTAATTTTCCACTACCACTTGTTGAAAAGCTGGGCTTCCTTCATTGAATGGCTTTTGTACCTTTGCAAAACGTCATTTGAGCATGTGTACAAGGGTCTATTTCTGGGTCCTTTATTCTGTTCCATTGTGTCCCCCCGCACTACCACATTGGCTTGACTAAGACAGCTATATAGTCGGGCTTAATATTAGGTAGAGTGATTCTTCTCATCTTACTCCTCTACGCAATGATTGTTTCAGCTACTATAAAGCCTGAGCCTTTACATATAAATTTTAGAATAAGCTTGCTGGAGTTTTGTTAGAAATTGCATTAGAACTACGGATCATTTTGTGGACAACTGACATCTTTACCATGTTGAGACTTTTAGTCCCTTAATTTATTTAGCTCTTTCTTCTTTGATTTCTTCCACCACTTATTTGTAACTTTAATAATACAAATCTTGTACATGTTTTGCTAGGTGTATATCTAACTATTTCATTTTCTTTAGAACCTTTGTAAATGGTACTGCATTTTAAATTTGGGTTTCTACATATAGAAATATTAGCATTTATACATGCAATTGATTTTTGTGTGTGTCTTGTGCCCTTGCCAAACTCACTTACTTAGCTTGTGGATATGGTAGATTATTCACTTTAAAGTATTAAGCCATCCTTGCATATTTGGAATAAATCCCATTTGGGATTCTTTTTAAACATTGTTGGACTTGATTTGCTAGTATTTTGTTGAGTATTTCTGTGTCAAAGTTCACAAGAAATACTGGGGTAGAATAAATCTTCCTTTCTTCTTTCTTTCCTTCCTTCCTTTTTTTCTTTTTTGTGGTCTTTATCTTGTTTTATCAATCAGGATAATACTAGCATCATAAAATAAGTTAGGAAATGTTTCTGCCTTTTCTATTTTCTAGAAAAGATTGTGTAAAACTGATGTTGATTCCTTATTTAAACATTTAGTAGACCTATAATGAAACCATGTAATCCTGGAGTTTGTTTGGGGGAAAAGCTTTAAGTACTAATTTAATTTCTTTAATGGCTGACAGGGCTATTCAAGTTGTCCATTTCACCCTACCTGAGTTTAGGTAGTTTGTGTTTATTTCTTTATTTTTTTAAGTTTATGTATTATTTTGAGAGAGAGAGAGAGAGAAAGCAAACAGGGGAGGGGCAGAGGGAGAGGGAAAGAGAAAATCTCAAGCAGGCTCTGCACCATCAACACACAGCCCATCGTGGGGCTCAAATTCACAAACCAGGAGTTCATGACCTGAGCTGAAACCAAGTCAAGCACTTAACCAACTGAGCCACGCAGGCGCCCCAGTAGTATATGATTTTTGAAACAATGATTTATTTCTTCTAAGTAGTTGAATATATGAATATGAAATTGTTCATGGTATAACTGTATTATCTCTTAATGACTGTAGGATTTGTATTCTCTATTTCTTTCCTGACACTGGTAATTTTGTTATCGTCAGCTTTGCCAGTCATTTATCAATTTTATTTTTAGAATAACTTTCTTTTCGTTTCATTGACTTTACCTTTTTCCTATATCACTGATTTCTGCTTTTACCTTTATCATTTCTTTCTGTTTGCTTGCTTTTAGTTTACAGTAAAACCTTGGATTCCAAGTAACTTGTTTTGCAAGTGTTCCACAAGACAAGCAAACATTTCTAATAAATTTTAACTTGAAAAACAAGCAATGTCTTGCAACATAAGTAGTACGTGACACCAAACGTCACATGAACACAACTGAGCCAATGATTCTCCTCTCTCTCACTGCAGGATTGTGGGTGATCATCTCCCCTGCTCAGATGCTTGGTCTCAGGCCACAGTGTTTAGAAGAAATCAGTGATCTTCCAGAATGTTGGAAGGTGCCCCCAACTGGCATTAGTGTACTTTTTGTCACTTCAAAGAACCTATGGACAGTGCTTTGCTTCTCCATACAAGAGTAAGCTTAGGAATGCTTTACTTCATTCTAGGTCAGGATGCCTGCATATATAGACCCTTTCCTCTGCTAACTTATAGCCAATTACATTAAATACAGTATATGACAAGAGTTTATTAATACTTTACTGTAGTCAACATCTGTGTGAGTGTATAAAATGGACCCCATGCAGGAAAAGATTCCATTGAGCCAATAGATAGCAGTGACTCTGTTAGTGTTAGTGAAAGTCATCCTGTATAATAACCCTCCTGTCTCCTATCTCCCTCACACCAGTCATGAATGTTTTCAAAGGTATGTGCAAGTTAATTTGTTTATTTTTCTTTATTTTTTGTATTTTCTTTATTATTTTGTATTATATTACAGTATTATAATCATTTTTATATGAATATTTTTGGGTTGTGGAACGAATCATCTGATTTTCTATTATTTCTTATGGGGAAATTCATTTTGATATACAAGTGCGTTGGATTACAAGCATGTTTTCAGGATGAGTTATGCTTGCAAACCAAAGTTTTACTGTATTTTTCTTTCTTTTTTTACTTACTTCAGGTGGGAACTTGGGTTATTAATCTAAAACTTTTGTCATTTCTCATGTATTTAATGGAAGAAATTTCCTTCTCAGCACTGCTTTAGGTACCCAGGTACCTAACACATTGAGCTACCCAGGTACCCCACCTTTCCCACTTTTAAAGACCACTGACTTGAGTGTTAAAATTTTTGTTTTGTTCATCAAGTATAATTTATAAAACTCATCAAGAAGGAATAGTTTACTATATGTATCCATAAATCTCTTTCCATTATTCCCTCTTCCTTCATCATTCTCCAATATTTCATTTATTGTCTTTTCCTGTCAGTTTGAGGAACCTTCTTTAGCCAGTCTTTAAGAGTCAGTCTGCTAACAACTTCTTTTAGTTTTCCTTCATCCAAGCATGTTTTTATTTCTCCTTCATTCATAAAGGACAGTTTTGTTGGATATAGAGTTCACAGTTGACAGTTCTTTCAGTACGTTAAAAATGTTGTGGCACTTCCTTCTGGTCTAGATTACATAAAATCAGCTGTCATTTGAACTGGTATTTCTCTATAGGTAATAGGTTCTTTTCCTCTGACTTCTTTCAAAATTTTTGCCTCTTTGGATTTTAGTTTTAAGAGTTTAAAAGAAACCCATGCTTTGGTATCATGTTTGGGTTCCAGTGAGCTTCTAGATCTATATATTTGTGTATTTCCCAAAATTTAGGAACGTTTTTAGCCATTATTTCTTCAAACACTCTTTCAGGACCCTTTCTTCTGGACTCCAGTCATACGGATGTTGGATCTTTCATTATTGTCCACAGGTCCCTGAGGTGCTATTCACTTTTTCAATCTATTTCCTCTCCATAGTTTGCATTGAATAAATTCTATTGTTCTCTTCTTTATTTAATAATACTATCATCTCTCATCTCCACTCTATTAAGAGTATTCAGCAATTTTTTAAAAATTTCTGCCATTGTAATTTTGAGTTCTATAATTTCCATTTGCTTCTGTCTTATAATTTCTACTTATTTTCTGAGATTTCCTATTTTTTAAATTTGTATCAGAAGAATTTGTAATTGAGGTGAATTATTTACAAGACAGCTGATTTTAAATCTTTGTCAAATAATTCTAACATCTGATTCATCTTGGTATAGGTAGAGTTGATAGTCTTTTCTCATTTGATTTGTGATTTTCTTGGTTCTTGGAATGACGGATAATTTTAACATTATATCCTGGTTATTTTTTTTTTATTATTATGCTAGATGACTCTGGGTTCTAATTGAGTTCTTTATTTTAGCAGGCATCCCCCTGTAAAATTAATCATGTGGCTACTTTTACAAGCTATAGTTTAACTGGCATTCTAATGTTCACACTGTTTGAGATGTTATTTTGGTCTGCTTTATTTAACTAATGTCACTAAGACTCCTAATGTCCATTCATCCATCTCACTGCCTCAGTGGGTGGAAGAGGTTTCACAGGACTGGGCCTTATGTGTCTCTCAGTGGAAGAGGGATATGGTGAGAATCTTGTACTGGTACCCCCAGCTGCCTTGGGTTCTCTCAGCAAGATAAGACAAGACCATTTTAGGCCAAGAGGCTTTCTGGTTGGCCATTTATTGTGGCTGATCCCCTTTGCAGTTATGCCTACTTGCTGTAATGTCTCTGGGAAGGTGAGAGGTATCTCAAGTCTGCAGAAAAATTGACCTTCTGGATTAGTCCATTTGCTGTAGTGTTAGGCCACAAGTCTAAACGTCTAAACCAAACTGACTCCATGACAGGCTTTAAGTTTCCCCTGTAAACTAGAAGGCCTGAGTTTCAGCTTCCCCGAAACTATCAGGTAGTTACAGATTGCCCAAGGCAGGAGTAAACACCCTTGCAACACCCAATCAAGAAAGGCCAGCGACCACCCTCCACATTGTTAAGGGAGAGGCCTGGAGATAGAAACTATAGATAGGACCCTGTTACCTAATGCTAAATTTAACCTGTTAGTCGCAGAACAAGACCCTAGGCTCGCTCTGTGATTGGTTGAATTTAAAGGTACTCTAAATGTTGTAATTGAATCCCGCCAAAAGTAACGAATACTCTAGACAATGTGTATGGTCAAACCCGCTGTCAATGATGTTGAATAATTATGATTGGATCACTGTTCCCATGTCACAACTTCTGTAACTTCCCCCACCTCAAACCCCATAAAAACCCTACTCTGCCCTTGTTCGGGGCTCTCAGCACAGATCCATATGCTGGTGAAGTCTGGGAGCCCGAGCTCGAGCCTGTAATAAAGCCCTTTGCCTTTGCATGTGTGACTCGGTCTCCCTGGTGGTCTCTGGTCAGTGAGGATATTGCGATCTGGGTATAACAGTAGCTGGGTCTCTCCTACTGTTTTGCTGCCAGCCTCAGTATCTCGTGTTGGAAAGGGGAGTCTCACATTTAATGGGGAAGGACAGTATTTCTTCTGGCCAATTATTTTTGGTGGAGTTTGATTAACCCCTTGCTGGTGGTGTCAGACTTGTTTGATGTTGCCACAGAGACACCCATGCAATCAGGGAAAGAATCATTTTCTCTGTGCTTCCTCCTGTCACTAGGTTGGGCACTGGGAAATACCTGGTCTGTGTGGCTTCCTCTGTGTGGAGAGAAGACTCTAGACACCCTACTGCTGCACTGTTCTTCTAGTCCTGGGGTCTCAAACCAACTCACCTTCTTCTCATCACCTTTCAGTGCTCTTATTTGGTTGTCTCTGGCTTCATTTCTAGAATTCATAATTGTGACTTATGATAGAGAAAAATAGGTCTATATCATTGTTGCTAGGCCAGAAGTCTCTGATTACTATATTTTCAATTATATATTTCCTTTCAAGTTTTCTATGGCACTTAACCCTTTCTGCATATATATACATATATATATATACACACACACACACACACACACACACACACACACGCACACACATACAAAGATACTAAGATTTGAAACTTCTTGAGAATTTCTCTTTGTGTACTCTACAGTGCCTTGAACATGGCATATTCTCCCTGAACAACTCTTGTGAATGGATGTATAAGTAAATTAATGAAGGCTCATGTATATTTTCTTGGGGCTGTTCAATGGAGCAAGACCTACCTGTTAAGAGGGAGGTTGTTGGCAGAATGTTAGCATGATTTATAAGTATGGTATACAAGTAACTGTGAGAATCTTGCTCAATGTATTTACTAAAACATGGCTCAGAACATATGCCCACTTGGTCATAAACTCCCTGAGGTCATCACACTCATTTTTCTGCTACCAGCAGATCAGAAAATATGGTAATCTTGGGGCAGGCCTTCCCACAATTATTCCCTATATTATTTCCCTCTAGCTAGCTTACACACACACACACACACACACACACACTTCAATCATTCAATCTTTCATGGAAGATAGTAAGTCAAAAAGGGGAAAGTGTCAGATTTTCTTTCCAAAAATGAAACCACCACATCTCCAATAAAAGATGTGTATGAAACACTGATGCCCAATAACAAATGGTACAAAACAATATTGCCAGGAAACTCCAAGTTTTTAGAACTCATAGAAACATCACTAAAGATTGCATGTAAGAGATAGAGGGCCCCAGGCAAAGAATGCAATAAAATGTAAGGCCAGCCCCCTGCTGGAGCTCAGAAGTAGGAGCGATGGAATAGCAAGCAACAAGAGACCCTGGGCAACTGAACTCTCCAACTGAGCGGGAAAGGATTGGAAATGAGGGCTTTCAAATGGAAATGGCCTGATGCTTGACCTCCCACTTAACTACTGGAATCATGCATTGTTATCAATTGGTATGTGCTCTTGGTCTTTTCCTTTAAGATCCCCTGGCATTCATCTCTCATATTTGCTGCCCATACTTTTCTCCAGTTTGGTTTTTTGTTTTTGACAAGCATTTTAATTTTTAATGAAGTCAAATCTACTGCTCTTTTATGATCTTTTCTTTTTGCCTTTAAGTTTATAAGATCCTCTCTCACTGTAGTTGGGATGCTCATTTCTATTTTGATTTTCCAATGATTGATTTTATACATTTATTGCTTTTAATTAAGCTATGATTAATTTTAGGGTATGGTGCGAGACAGACTAAATTCTTCCAACTTGAATGAATTCTTGATAAGTAACAAATAAGAACAGAAAACTCAGCTTAGACACATGCTGCTCAGCTCTCTAAGCAGGAATGGAATGAGTGGAATGGAATACTTTTATTAAACACTGAAAACTTCATTGTGTTTCAGTGGGGACTTAAAACAACTTTTGTTCTTTATTTCTTAGTGCTTCTTGTCCTTTCGGTAGGGTGGGGACACAGATATCATCCATGGTATCCCCAAGGATAAGGTAATTTCGTAAGTTCATCAAGTCTTCTGAGCACATTCTGTGTAGAAGATTTTCCATTACTGATTACACTGCATAGAAAGAGCCCTCCCAGAGAAGGTGACCAGTAGAAATAATACTTTCACAAAACGTGAAATGATCTATCAAAGGCTTCCCTCTTTTAGGAATGGTCTCAGAAGAAAAATAAGTCTTAGTATTTAGAACATATTAGATGTCCTCTTCAAATTTTATCTGTTTAATTTAAAAGCAAGCAATGCTTCAGTGTTGGCATTTCTCAGTTAGGGGATGTCAGTACAGTATAAGTTGGATTCAGCAGGGGGAATTAACACCCTTGTTCTATTTAATAAATGGTCTTGGGGAATTCTGAAGGTAAGATAGTCTCATTATTAATTGTAATATATAATTAACATAGCTGACAGCCAAGTTCTGTCATATTCCCACAGGTGGGTCCATAAAATACAATATTCTTCAGAATATACAGCTTGTCCACCTGTATTCATCCTACAAGGTACAGTGACTTCTTGCTCTGGGCCTGGACCTGAAGGGAATTCACAATAAAGAACGGCCCTTGTCCTCACAAAAAAACACCCCAAATGGGTACACCCACTCAGAGTTATCAAAAAACGCATTGTCTAATTTCTGGATTATGCTAAACTAGATTGGGAGGGTAGAGTCCTCTCATAATGCCCTTGGATGGAAGCTATCAAAATCTTTCTTTTGGCCATAAAACTATATCATCAGGTTAAATCTAAACAGAAGCCCAACATATAAAATAGAACAAATGACAAAAGTATAAATTCCCTGGTCAAATGAGGAGCAGTCCTAGAACATGCCCTCCTCTAAAACCCACACATGCATGCATGTTCCCTAGAGCTTCACAGAGCAGTTCCAAACCACAGTGCTTGATAAACTGATGGAGGAACAAATAGAACTGTGATGAAGCAAGCATAGTAGGATGTTAATGGCAGCCTTCAGGCGTGGGTATACAAGGAGCTCATTGTAAAATGTTTTCAGTTTTACTGTATGTTGAATTATTTTAGAATATAATGTTGGGGGAAATAAAACCTGCCCTTGCTTCCTATACTTTGACCTCTGTTATTAGTTACACTAACATTTAATTATTATTATATGTCCTTGACGAATTAAGCCCTTTATCATTATGAAATGTCCCTTTTTTTTTGTTTGTTTGTTTTGGTAAATCTTCTTGTCCTGGAAGGCTTACTTTGAAGTTTACTTTGATTAATTAAGTCACATTGACTTTCTAAAACTTAATGTTTACATGGTGTATATTTTTCACTCTTTTTATTGTTAACTCTTTGTGTCTTCATATCTAAAGTACGTGTGTTGCAGTCAGCATATAGGTCTTATATTTGAATTCATACTGACAATCTCTGACTTTTAATTGGGGTGTTAACTCCGTTAACATTTAATGTAATGATATGATTGTGCTTTGAATTTTTTATATGGCTCTTCATTTAATATTTGTGTCATCCATTTGCTCCTATTCTATCTTGACTTCCTTCTTCTTTCTGTTAAAATGAATATTTTTTTACATTTGCATATTATTGCCACTGTAGCCTTTTTAATTATACCTCTTTGTAGTGTGTATGTGTGTTTGCCTTAGGCCTAACAACATGCCAGACTCTACCTAAAATTAATATAATACCATTTCACATAAAATATAAGAAACTTTGAACAGTGTAGGTGCATTTACTACTTCTGTGAGGATTGTGCTATTGCTTGTCACATGTTTTACTTCTATGTATATTATAAACCCCATGGTACAAGGTTATTACCATTGCTTCAAACATTAAGTTATCCTTTAAGAAATTTTAAAAAGATAAAAACAGTGTTTTAAAAATATTTATTAATTCATATATTTGCCATTTCTAATGTTCATTATTCCCTATAGATCCAAGTTTCCATTTGGTATCAACTGCCTTTAGCCTAAATAACTTCCTTTAGCATTCTTTGTAGTGCAAGTTGGCTAGTAGTACATTTTTTTAGATTTTGTTTATCTGAAAAGCATCTTCATTTCATGTTCATTTTTGAAGTACAGTTAACCCTTCAACAGCATGGGTTAGAACTGTGTGCAATCACTTATATGTGGACTTACTTTCAATAAACACAGTATAGGACTGTCAATGTATTTTCTCTTCCTTATAATTTTCTTAATAACATTTTCTTTCCTCTAGCTTACTTTATTGTAAGAATATAGCATATAATACATGAAACATACAAAATATATGTTAATCTACTATTTATGTTATTGGTAAGGCTTCTGGCCAATAGTAGGCTCTCAGTAGTAATTTTGGGGGAGATAAAAATTATTTGTGGATTTTCAACTACAGTGGGGCCAACACCCCTAATCCTTTCAATGTTGAAAAGTCAACTGTAATTCTACATTCACAGTACACAGAAATCTAGGTTGACTTATCGTTTTATCCTGCATTACTTTTTGTATATCATTCCATTGTCTTCTGGTTTTAATAGTTTTTCTTTAGAAGACTAAAATAATTCTTACTATTGTCTCTTGTATAGAATGTGTGTTTTTTCCCCCTCCTCTGACAACTTTTCTCTTTACCTTTAGATTTTACAGTTTGACTATGACATGCTTGGGTGTGGCTTTCTTTGTATTTATACTGATTTCATTCACTAAACATCTTAAACTTGTAGTTGATGTTTTTTACCAAAGTTAGGAGACTTCTGGCCATTATTTGTTAAAATATTTCTTTCTGCCACATGTCTCCTGTTTTCTGAGACCCCAATTATACAAATATTATACCGCTTGCTTTGGTCCCGTATGTCTCTGAAGATTTTTTCTTTTTGTCCTCTCTTCTTCAGATTGGATCAGTTTTATTGATCTGTCTTAAGCTTACTGACTCTCCCTATAGGATGTAATCTGCTATAAAGGCCATTATGAATTTGTCATTTCAGAAATTATCCTTTGCAGTTATAAAATATCCATTTGGTTCTATTTTTAAAATATTTTACACTTATTTATTTGAAATTTCCCGTCTTTTCATTCATCTTATGCCTTTCATTTTTTTTTGTCTTTTAAATCCTTAAATATATTAATTACAACTCTTTTAAAACCATATCTCCTAATTCTAATATCTAAGTTAATTCAGGGTCCTTTTCTATTGATTGCTATTTTCCTGTTAATGAGTCTGCTTCTTCACATGTCTGGTAGTTTTTATTTTATGCTGGACTGAATGATACATTTAGGGTATCTGTATTATACTGTCTTCCTTAAGAGATTTCCTCTGGCAGGCAACTATACTACTAAGGGATCGTCTTTATCCTTTCATTGTGAGGGTCTGTCTATTGTGATTCTCTCATTGGCCCTAAAACATGGCCTTCCTCTAAAGCATGGCTCTCACTCGTAAGGCTGTCCTTTCTGGGGTCTCAGTTGAATGCCCAAATGCTCAGTGAAGTCCCTCATCTCAGGCTACAATAGAATTCCAACATCTCCCAGCTCCAGCATCTTTTCTTGACTCTTGGTCCCATGGCATCCAACCTCTGCTAGGTCTCAAAGAGCCTTGCCCTGCTTATGCACACCAAGTCCTCACACAATGACCAAGAAGGAACCTTCATGCACACTTCTAGGTACCTTCTCCCATTCATCTCGTTTTTCTTCAGTACTCTGCCCTGCTAATTCTAGCTACCCAAAAGCTTCAAACTACAAACCCTGCCTCCTCAGTTCACTAAAACCATCACCTAATGCTTGGCTCCACCTCCTTAGTCTCTAGGCCAGTAAATGCACCTCTAGGTAGAAAACCAAGGTGAATGCAAGGCCTATCTCAAGTGCTTATCATCCCTCAAGGATCAAAGTCCTACATTGTCTCTTGGCCAGTTTCTCTAAACAGTGGCCTCATACATTTTATCTAATTGTATAGTTCCTCTTGAAAGGATGTCAAGACTAATACTGGATGCCTCATTGCAGCTGATGGCAGAAATCCTTAATTTTCTAAAATCACTGACCTTGGAAACTAAAGTGTTGTAACATCTTCCTTCCCTCATCACCTCATCAACACCTGAACTTTACAAATGATTCTATTTCTCTTCCCACGTATTACTGTATACTGCACATGAATAAAGGGTGATATTTATCAAGTGAGTTGCCCACACTCCTTGTTTTTTCCCCTCTCCTCATGTTCTTAGAGAGCCAATGGACAGCTAATATCTGTGCCTCAGGAGCAGAGGAGGCTAGATGAGGAGAAAGGGGAAGCTCAATGTATTGCACACACTTTGTTTTCAAACGTTGTGAAGATCATTTGGGAAGAAGAGTTTTGCAGTGAGGTTTGGGGATTACAAGAAAACTTCAGTTGGTCTCACTCACTAGTTTCCAGCAGCATCACCATGACTAGACCTTCAAAAAGGTTATCTATGTATTTGTTGTACCTTATCCCTAAGCAGTGGTTTACACTCTTTTACAATGAACTTCATCTGTCTCTGTGATAGAATGTAACTTCAGATCATCAAAGAGCTTATCTAGACCAACAGCAGTTAGTAACAACACTGACTTCCAGTTTGTAATAAATTTCCTTTGTATGATTTTTACCTTCTACACGTTTGAATAAAGGTGAACCACAGTTAAATGAACTCTCAAAAAGAAATCTCTAATAAGTTAAGATTAAGCAGTGTTCTTTTTTGGAAGTGGGAAAGGGTGTTTGTTTAGGAATGTTCAAGGTTTGGTTTGGTTCTTTTTCAATTTTTTATGTATTGATTTTATCTTAAAGGCAAAACACAATCCCTGGCTAGGGCTTTAAATACAGATCAACAATCTAAACAGGCTGCAGCTAAGTACATCATTCTTCGAAGATCAACTGAGAAAAGAAAAGGTGGGGGGCGCCTGGGTGGCTTAGTCGGTTAAGCGTCCGACTTTCGCTTAGGTCATGATCTCGCGGTTCGTGGGTTCGAGCCCCGCGTCGGGCTCTGTGCTGACTGCCAGCTCAGAGCCTGGAGCCTGTTTCAGTCTGTGACTCCCTCTCTCTCTGACCCTCCCCTGCTCACGCTGTCTCTCTCTCTCTCTCTCTCCTAGAAATAAATAAAACATTAAAAAAAAGAAAAGAAAAAGAAAAGAAAAGGTGGCTCTGAACTTGTCATGAGTCAAATACATGTAAGAGAAGCAAATGTAAATAGGAGCTAAATATGGGGACCAGGAGAGGAAATTAAAAATTTTTAATGTTTTATTTATTTCTGAGAGAGAGACACATACACACAGTGTGAGCAGGGGAGGGTCAGAGAGAGAGGGAGACACAGAATCCGAAATAGGGTCTAGGCTCTGAGCTAGCTGTCAGCACAGAGCCTGATGTGGGGCTCAAACCCACGAACTGTGAGATCATGACCTGAGCTGAAGTCACACACTCAAATGACTGAGCCACCCAGGTGCCCCAAGAGAGAAAAATTAGATCCAGTAGGTGCTCCCTCTCAACTTTGCCATGATGTTTCTAAATGGTTTATGTTTCTACATGACCAGAGGAGTATAACTTTTAAGGTTCATCAATCCTTCTACACATTAGTACATTATCATTTCACCTCAAGTTAATTTTTGCCATGTGTATTTGGCCATCCCGTGGTGATACAGAACTTAAATGGTCACTTTTCAAAGGAAGGAAACAAAGGTGAACATTTCTGATTAGGAAAGCAGTGACTTTGAGAGATGAGTGGGTAAATGGATTGCTGGATGAATGGATTTATAGGACAACCACTGGGTTCATTCATTCATTTGTTATTTATTTGTACAACAGATTTTACTGAGTGCTAACCAGACTAGGGTATCAGAGTGAACAAGTTAGAAGTAGTCTCATGATAGACCTTATAGTCTACCTGGTATAAATGGAGGACTCAAGATAGGCAAAAATGTCTACTGTGTTGTCCCTGAAGAATGTAACCAAAGTGAGTTATCCAACAACATAACTGGCATCTATCTGTAATTATATACATGCCAGGTAAGAAAATACAAGGCCCAAAACCTCCTCTGGACATGTTTTGGAGACCAAATAGGTTTTGATCATGACCATTCCCTATAAATCCTTGTGTATACCCTTCAAATACAAGAAGAAATCAGGAGGTATCACTATTACAAATCTCCCACCAAGAACCCATTAATCCCATCCAAACAGATAAAACTATGTTTGTTTTGGCATTTTTCCCCTGAGTTGTTTAGAGAAGATTGACGTCTGATACAATTTCACCATATTTCCCCTCAAGGCTACTTATCATAAAGCCTACCAATGTACATTTTTTGGCATATAAAATCACATTTGCTAAATCTTCTGTCTCTTTTGCAACACATTTCTGTTTTCATCGCATGTATCAATGGCATATTATCATAGATACCAATCTTTGGGGCAAAAAAGAGAAAACACTTACTGCAGAATCACAAGGTGTATCATATATCACCATTGAGTGGAATGCAAGTATTAGGTCTGCTATTTTGATTGGCCATTCAACTGAAAGATTTTCCTATAAGTTCTCCAAAATACCATCAAAATCTAGAGTTTAACCATCTCTATCCTTTTTAAATTTTTTTAAATTTTTATTTATTTTTCAGAGAGAGAAAGAGACAGAATGCAAGTGGGGGAGGAACAAAGAGAGAGGGAGACAGAATCCAAAGCAGGCTCCAGTCCCTGAGCTGTCTGCACAGAGCCCAACACGGGGCTCGAACTCACAAACCACGAGATCATGACCTGAGCCAAAGTCAGACGCTTAACCAACTGAGCCACCAAGCACCTCAACAATCTCCATCCTTTATCTTGCCCTTCTTGCTCCAAGTTATACAAACGGAATCAATTATTCATAAGAAAAACCAGGGTTGGGACTAAAGGGTGCTGTATATAGATTATAATCCTAAATTGCAAAAGATTTATCTTTTCCAAGTGTCCCTGATTGCCTAAAGAGTCATTCTGGCCTGTGCATGATGGCTATCTGTAATGGAGTCAGACGGCCCCTTCTTTTTAAGAACAAGATTTACCATTTGTTTCTTTCTTGCTATTCCCAAACTCTTCCTGTCTCAAACATACCAGTGACATAATAATTATCACCTTGTTTTCTGTCTTTAGTACTTTCATATTTATAGGTGAGATAGAAACTGATATTTGGTCCTAAAAAAGTAATGATTTGCAAACTTTCATCAGTAACACAAGCAGTAACTGGCCAATGATAATAGTAATAATGGGTAGACATTAACTTGTGCCAGGAACTGTGTTAGTCTCTCTTCATTCATTATCTCATTTAATTCCTACAATCCCCATCTGGTTTAGATACTTCCTGTAGCCCCTTTTTAAGCACTTGCACATGCAGAAGTTGGCAATACAGGAACAGGCAAAGGGATAAGATTGTGTTTAGTTGGGAAAAACAACCACAGTCCTCATTAAGACCTACTCATTTTAGAATGAGGCCAATGAAGCTGTTAATTATTGTTATGAAAGCTATATCTGCTCACTGCACCCAATTTGAGAATTACAGCAAATAATTTTTAAAATCACAATTGTTCTATCACTCAGAGATAAACATTGAAAATGTCTTGATATTCCCCAGTCTTATTTATGTGTCTGCACACTTTCTTCTGTTTATTGATTTTTTTAATGTCAAATACAGATCATATAGCAATAAAGTTTTGTATCTTTTTTCACTGGAAATTATTTCATAAGTATTTTCCCATTAAATATACTTTCTAAAAGGATTTTCAAGTGCTATCTTATGTACCACAATTTAACAATTCCCCACTTTACTGATAGATTATTTAATGCGCTATTTAGTTATTAAATACTGTAATACACAATTATAATAAATAATTTCTGTCTGCATGTCTATTTCCTTCTGAAATATTTCTAGAAATGAAATGGATCAAAAAAATATAAAAGCTCCCCTTCTCCAGGGAGGCTGTCCCTATGCACAATTTCATCTCCAGATCTAAGTAGTAGTAGTATCATTATGTTTAATAACTTGACAACCAGTTGAAATGATTTTGTTTTGTATATTTGTGTTTTTATATAAAGATACCATATTGCATTCTTTTGCAACTTGCCTTTAAAAATTTTCACAACATAATATTGAGGATTATCTCTGCTAACATATGGTATCATTTATTCTTTTTACTTTTCAAAAATCATCTCTTGGACTAATTTTTATATTTATTCATTAGCTGTTGTGGGAATTTATATTTTCATGAATTACAAAAAAAATGCTGTTGTAATTATCTGGTACACATCTCCTTGGGTGTAAGAATCATGGGAGCTATGCATCTTAAACTTTTCTAGATTATGCCAAATTATATTCCACAAGGGCTGTTTGCCCCAAGAATGAGAATCCCTATTGTTCTACCAACATGCTGTATTGTTAGATTTTAAAAATTTATTTTGCCAATCAAATGGATATAAAAAGCTATGGTTTTAGTTTACATTTCCTGATCACTTTTGAGGTTGCCCAGACTTTTTATTAATTAACTGGCCATTTCTGTTACTTCTTCAAATTATGTTTGTTCAAAATCTCCCTCATTTACTATCCATTTCTTTTATTTCTATTTATATTAACTCTTTATGTATGTCACGTTATTTTTCTGCTATTAAACATTCAGACACTATAGGCATACCTCACAGAATGTTGCCCTGATGAACATTTTTCTGGTAAAAATGCCTGTTGGTTTTTAGAAATCCAAATTTCACAGAATACAAATAAATTTTGCCAATGTTCATATAGCAGAAATTTAGATTTATGACACCAAAACTCAATGGAGAAATTTCTACAAAATAAATACAGAAAAACTGTCAAGAAACTTTCCAAATGCATTTAGTAGAATGTGAGAATCATGTGCAGACATTTTGAAAAGGATGCTGAGTGTCGACACAAGGGATAAGCATTTCAGATATCACCCATGCTAAAAAGCCATGAAGGCATCAGTGTGAGCCACACTCTGCCACTGGGTGCTTGAACTGCAAACACGTCCACACTGCCTTTCACATTTAGCTCTTCTTTTTGCTTCCTGTCAGAGTCCTTCAAGAGTTGAGAACATACTGAAGACAATTATGGAGAAGGAAGCAAAGCAAGTGGCGAAAGTTACTATATACGAAACAAGTATTTAATAACCACGACATTTAACTGTTGGGTGACCAAGAATACAAATTCATAGGATTTTAAATCCTAATATGATAGTTTATTGCTAAACTATGGGCATTTTACTGTTTTACTTACATTGCAGGAAATTGGTTAGGTGGTTGGGTTAACACATAACACGTTATCGTTTTTGTCATTTAAAATAACGGTTGATTGTCTCCTGTAAGCCAAGATGGGGTGAAACATCTGATCATCAAGAATGAATTAGTAACATCAAACAAGGGTGTCTTTCTTTCTTCCTAGCATGTTCCCTATGTGTGACTCTTAGCTTTCTTCTTCCTTTTTCTATTTTTGCACATTTTCTCACTTAGTTGTGGCAACAATCCAAAATAGGTATGACTCTATTTTAGGGATGAGGGCATGTGATTCGGGGAGGTCTATAGTTGGCTGTATTAGTTTCCTGCCTGTAGCTGCTATCACAAATTAACACAGATTTGGTGCTTCAAACAGTAGAAATTTATACTCTCATAGTTCAGAAGGTAGAAGTCCAAAGTCAAAGTACTAGTAGAGCCAGGCCCCCTCCAGACGTTCCAGGAGAGATTCCATTCCTTGTCTTTTTGAGCTCCTGGTGCTTGCTGGTATTCCTTGGATTGAGGCCACATCATTTTAGTGCCTCCTAGGTCATATAAGCTTCTCTCCTATGTGTCTCCATGTTCGCTCTGCCCTCTCTTATTAGACACTTGTGTTAGAGTTTAGGGCTCCCTGAGATAATCCAGGATGACTTCCTCATCTCACGATTCTTAACTAAATCACATCTGCAAGGACCTTTTTTCCAAATAAGGTCACACTCACACGTTCCCAGAATTTGACATGGATACTTTTGCAGGAACCATTTTCAGCCTGACACACTGGCTCAAAATCACAAAGCAGGACACAGTGTCGACAAGTTTAGATGTCAGACTTGCAGGAGCCAGAGTTCATGTTCATTCTACTCCACGTGCTGCCTTCCATCAGACTGTGTGACTGGCGTTTCATCTCTATCCCTCCTCACACCTCAGACTGAAGGAAAGGCTGCCTCACCATAGAGTAGAGTAAGGTCAATATTCTGCTCCCCGTATCCCAGCTCCATGGGCCTTTCCAAGGAGTGTCTGAAAAGGCTGAGCTGCCCACTGACACATTCCATCAGGCACTCTTTGCTTCATTTCCAACACCTGGTCAGATTCTTGAGCCTAATTCCAAACCACACTAGATCACCAAACACCTTGCTGGTCAAAATTATTGCATCCTTTCCACTCATAACAGTTTCTCAAAAGTCCCCATTTTGAGAATGAAATGAACATGTAAAAGAAAACGTGCTATGTTTCCCAAACTGTCCCTGAACATTCAACTTGAAGGTTAGTCAAGGCCAATTTGCTGTCTCTCAAGACATTACTTGATGTGGAGTCCATAAATGGTGATATCTCCCCCTGCCTAACATATGGGCCAGTACAAGTCTACAAGGTTCCATTCTGCACACGTACTTTCCCCTTCCTTCTAGGAACCATGATTCCCATCTACATAGATTATCTGGAATTCAATCTATCCTTTCCTTTCAGCCTACCTAGAGTTACTCTTATACCATTTCACATATCTTATGTGAATTATAATTGTATAGATCAATTTACAAACCACTCTCCATTCAAGCTGTCATCTGAATAACATCTATGGGCACTATAAACCCCACAAGATGATGCTATTATTTTTACTTAAATAGACATATATGTTTTTTAAAAAAATTAAAAGAAAAAAGTGGGCTTTTATATTTGCCTCACTACTTAGGTCTATTGCTCTTCATTCTCACCTGAGGATCCAAGACTTCCATTACTTCTTTTCATCCTGAAGAACCTGTTCTAGCATTTCTTGTAGTACACATTGGTCTGCTGACAATAAATACTTGGAGTTTTTCTTTATCTGAAAACAACTTTATTCTGTTTCCATTCTTGAAGTACAGTTTCATTGGATATGGAATTATGGATTGATAGTTTCTTTTCCTTTCAGTACATGAAAGATATTGACCCACTGTCTTCCAGCTTTTATCATTTTTGAAGGTAGGCTGGCATTTTTTTCAAATGTGGTTTCCTAATTGTATATTATATGTTTTTCTCTGACTGCTTTCAAGATTGTGTCTTAGATTTTCAGCTAGCTCATTATGATGTGCCTCAGCATTTTGAATAAGTAAGGTATCTCTTTCACTAACTTTGGGAAGTCTGGGGTGATTATTTCTTCAAAAGTTTTTTATGCCCCTTCTCCATCTCCTTTTCTTCTGTGATGCTAATTACCAGTATTTTAAAATTTTTGCTATTATCCCACAGGACCCTGAGACACTGGTTGGGGGAATGGGAGGGGTGATTAATCTTTTTTTTTCCCCCCTCTGCTCTTCAAAGAGAAAACTTACATTTATCTATCTTCAAATTCCCTTGCTGCTTGTCATCTGTGTGTTCCAAGGGCCAGCCAATGATTTTGGTAGAAGTGATATTAAGAATCTGTAGTTGTCACTTTCTGGCTCTCTCCTTTCTGAGATCACCCCACCACTTTCTAACAGATATAATCACCTCAAACTCTGTACTCAGGGTCTTCTGGGTAGAAAGACTGTGGGTTTCCCACTGGAGTTTCAGCTACCTATGCAGTACTGACTATAGCTTGACCTCAGGATGGGAAACATAACCCATGCCAATCCCCTCTTTCAGGGGTCACAGAGTCTACCTGCCTTTGTTCACCCTACATATACTTTAGAGAATTGATTCATTTGTTTTGTATTTTGGTCAGAGTTTATAGTTGTTTCCTGTGGGAGTTCACTTGGTTGTATGGGAAGCAGATATCACTATTCCTTATGTTTCAACTGTTAAGTTGTCTACATCAGTCCTGATAAGGTAAGTAATGTTTCATGAACAAATAACTACTAGGACTTTAGTGGCTTAAAAAAAAAACACAAAAGTTTTTTGTGTTTTTTTTTCCCATAACTTATAACACACATTCATTTCCCAGATTAACAAAGGCTCAGGTCATCTTCACTTAAGGACACAAGCAGGTGACCTTCACTATCTACTTATCATCCTATAAAGGGGAAAAGGGGAACATGGTAAATAATGCACTAGTTCTTAATGTTTGTACCCGGAGCCAACCTCTATCACTTCAGTTCACATTTCATTTGTTGAGAGCAAAACATGTGACCTCACTTCAATTCAAGTGGGCAAGGAAGTGTGCCCCCATTCTATTCACCCAGAAAAACTAAAATATACATGAATGAACCTGAAAGGCTACCAAGATGTCATGTCATATGGAGTTTTCCACATTCACAAGGTCAAATCAGTCAATTTCTTTCCTCTATGTATTGTGTCTTGTATAAAAAGATCTTCCTCAAGGTCATAAGATTCCAAAGTTATGAGATATCTCTTATATTTTCCTCTGATGCGTTTAAATTACTACTAAAAGCCATTTAACTCTCTAGCATAACTGGAGTGTGTGTGTCTATGTGGTAATATGTATAACACGTTTAGATGGATAGCCAACTGTCCCATTCACTGAAAGTCCATCCCCTGCTCCATCAATGTAATATTCCAACCTTATCAGTAAAACAATTTTATGTATACTTAGATCTGTTTTTATACTCCTCATTTTAACCAATGATGTATTTATCTGCTATAAAACCCCACAGTATAAATGTTTTAATTTTTTAGTAGGTAAATACCCCATCATGGTTCTTCCTTTAAAATAAATCTTGTCCATCTATTTTTCAAAAACTATTGTCAAGTATTGTCTTTCCCTTTCAAAATCTACAAGAAAATCACAAGGCCTCTTAAGGAATCCTGTTGGGATTTTGGTTGTGATAGTATAGATTTTTTTTTTAATATTTTTATTTATTTCTAGGGGAGAGAGAGAGTGTGTGTGTGTGAGCAGGGGAGGGTGAGAGAGAGAGGGAGTCACAGACTCTCAAATAGGCTCCAGGCTCTGAGCTGGCAGTCAGCACAGAGCCCGACGCGGGGCTCGAACCCACGAACCGCGAGATCATGACCCAAGCGAAAGTCGGACGCTTAACCGACTAAGCCACCCAGTCGCCCCTGTGATCGTATAGATTTTAAATAGATTGTGTCTTCCCAGGAGGGAATATGATACTTCTCATCTACTTAGGTTTTCTTTTAAGTTTGTTTGGTAGAGTTCAAAATTGTTATATGGTTATTGTGCAGACCATTTTAGGTCCATTGTGAATCCTACAGTTTTGCAGTCCTTATAAATGTAGAAGAACTCTATTGATATTTTACTGGAAACTTACATATTGCTACCTTACTGAACTCTATAAGTGTTAATGTGCTTTTAGTTGAATTTCAAACAGCTAATTATATATATTTTAAATAGTTCTGGTTTATCTGTTCTTTCCAATATTTTATACATCATATTTATCTTATTACCATATACCCTTAGTTGGATTCATGTTGTATAATGGCTAGCACAATGTTGAAATAGTTACAGCAAGAGCAAACACACTCATTTGTTACAATAAAAGGAATATTTCCAATGTTAACATTAAATAATGTACCTTCCTATCTTCCTATAGAAGTCTCTGATATCTTGTAATAATGCTGTGTAAGTTCATCCTATTCCTAACTTATTGAGTGAATAATGCTTGCTTGTTGTGCTGTCTGATAGAAAAGGAGACTCTATTTATTAATTCACTACTTTTTTGGGGGGTTGATTTTGTTATTCTCATTTAATAATGAGAGCTCTTGAGGCTATTAATTTTCTGCTAAATACAGCTTTGGCTATTTAAAAGGTGTATACCTAGAGTTGTCTTTTTTTCTAACACTGTTTATGCTAGGTTTGATTTCTTATTTGATCCTATAGTTCTTTAAAAGAAATTCTTGTTTTAAATTGTTGGCATTACAGTTTTTCAAGTTGTTGAGTTATACATTTAAACTGTTATTAATTTCTAGTTTTACTTCACTATAGGCACAGCATGTACCCTATACATAGTTTATGTTTCATAATATGGTTTTCTTTAAGGTATAAGATATGATCAACTTTTTCTAAATGCTTCATGGCTCCCTAAAGTATGCTTTTTGTTCCTAGAGAACAAAGTTCAATAAACATTTATTAAATCAGCTTTATTAGATTACTAAAATATGCCAGGAGTCTGTGTTTATCTCACCCATAAGAGATCAATAAAAGTGTATTGAAATCTCATAGAACAATTCTATTTCTGTCACGTTTTCCTTATATTTATAACAGACTTTGTTTCAAGCATTTTGAGGCTGTAACCATGTCAATGACAATTCAAGGTTGTCTTATCTTCATTGTGAAGTCTATTTGAAGAGAATATAATCTTCTAGATCACATTAAATATTTTCACAGTCTTTGACTCTATTGTGCATAAATATTGTCAAGATAACTTTTTTGTATTATTTTGCTTTTGCCTAATATATCCTGTGCATCTTTTGTTGTTGTTGTTTTAAACATTTGTTAATGTTTATATTTGAGAGAGAGAGAGAAAGTGGGGGAGGAGCAGAGAGAGAGGGACATACAGAATCTGAAGCAGGCTCCAGGCTCCGAGCTGTTAGCACAGAGCCCAGTGTGGAGCTTGAACCCACAAGCTGTGAGATCATGACCGGAGCCAAAGTCGGACTCAACCAACTGAGCCACCCAGGTGCCCTGTTGTTGTTTTTGTTTGTTTGATTTAGCCAGAGTGAGTTTCTTTGTTTTAGTGAATCTCTTCTCAGTAACCCATCATTACATTTTGCTTTTTAGCTGAAAAAGAGAGTCTTTGTATTTTAACAGACAGGTTTAATGATTCTTTTATAATGGTTCAGCTTCAGAGAATGCTTTCACATTCACATTTGTTCTTCACATCATGTAAGGTACATGGAAAATGTCATTCCTGTTTTACACATGAGAATATTTAAAACCAAACAGGTTAAATATATTTGTTATGGTTATTTGGGTAATACATGGCAGTGGTAAAACTTAACCAAAGAATACTAAAACTAAAACATGGCTTTTTGCAAACATAATATACTTTTGTTGAATATCAATGTTCACATGGACTAATTGGTCAAATTATCTGCCTTTTTATTCAATTAGGTGGGTTTACACTAGGGTTGGTATAAATGATATGTTTGGCTATACCTCTGCAATCTTCCTTTATGCTTTACGTAGTTTCTGCTTCACTATAAATTTATTTGCTTCGTATGCTTTGTGATCTAGACCAGGCAGCCCCTTCTTTTCTCTCTCGGTTGATTTGGAAGTCATACCTACTTTCAACTCTAATAGTGACAACAAGTATACCAAAAAGAATAATTTATTGAATGTGTAGGTAAACTTTAAAACTTTCAATTACTTGAAATCATTGAGTCCACCCCGACTGACATGAAGATTTATTACCATTTTATTTCCAGACTCTGTAAATATAATCTTGGGTTGATCATCTTATATAATATAGTTTGTCTTTCAAAAGTATAGTTTTACAATTGCATTCAATGTTATAATTAAAGTTACAATTGTTTAAGTCTCCCTTTTTGTTTAGTTACATTATTAATAATCAGTCTCTTAATAACATTTACTTGTTACAGAATTCTTAAATTCCATTTCTCTTTCAGCTTCTTGGACTAGTGCTCCTAAATCTTAGCCCATGTAAAAATCTCCTAAAAACACTGTTAATATAGATTGTGGCCCTCCATCTTCAAAGATTTTGCTTCAGGAGGTCTGGAGTGGACCAGAAATCCGTCCTTCTAACTAGTTTCCAGATAACACTGTTACTGGACTCAGAACTTCACTTCGAATAGCATTGACCTAGGCTAGATCCCTAAGCCATTTCCCTAGTAAAGAGGTATATGCTTTCTTCTCTCTTGCATATTTGAGAATCTCTTCCTATTACCTTTACAAGTAAAAGACAACTTGAGCATATTTACCTTTCTTCTGTACACTCTCCCAAACTGTTCCAAGTAAATTTTTGTATTTTTATAAGGCAAATTGTTTTTCTTTGCCTGTGTGCTTGAAGAATATTTTTCTTTATTCTTATAATTAAAATAAAAATTGCTAAGTTGTAATAGAATGGAACCCTTTTCATTAATGTTGCCTGGAGTATGAAAAGCCTTTGCAATTTGCATACTGAGGCTTCTCTGCTTTGGTTTTTGTTTTAGGTCAGAAGAGCTTTTATTAATTTTTGATTACTACATGTTTTCCAATTGTTTCTGTCTCAAGAATATCTATAATTCTTATATTTGGTCCAGTGTGTAAGTCAATCATTTCTGTCTCTATATTTTTAATATTCTCTATTTTATTAAGTTTATTGTCCTTTTAATATCGTATGTTTGCACATACAGGAGGATTAGGCGGAACTTGACGGAGGAACAAGGGGGAGAAGAAGGGCGGAAATGGTGGGGGAAAGGGAGAGAGACAAACCATGAGAGACTCTTGAATGCTGACAAAATCTGAGGACTGATGGATGTGGGGGTGAGGGGGGAGGGGCATGGAGGAGGACACTTGTGGGGATGAGCACTGAGTGTTATGTGGAAACTAATTTGACAATAAACTATTTGTAAAAAAAAAAAAAGTTTATTGTCCTTTTCTCCATTTTGAGAATTAATCAGTTTTTCTTCTACATTAGTGACATATTTTTTAATGGTGAATTCTTTTCAGTTTCTAACACAGATTTTTAATTCTATACAGAATTCTGGTTTCTTTATCATGTTTGCTTCACTAACCTCTTTTTCCAAACCTACTTTTTTTTAGCCACTATTCTCTCATTTCTCTTTTTGTTTCCTGAAGTTTCTGAAGATACCAAACCTCTAAATATCTTTTCAAGTTCCTTTGGCAAATCATCCTGAGAGGTCTATTACTCTGAGTCTCTGAGATACTGTTCTTTTTTTCTTGTCCATCATGATTTTTTAAATTTTCAATTTTATCATGAAAGAGTCAGCATTTGCCAAGAAAGAGATGATGATTGTGTTTACTTATGTGTCACTTAAATCCCCTAAAACTGGGTCATAGGTTGGTTTCCAGAATTTCTATCCCAATTCCCACTCTCTGGAAGCCATCTTGTAGAGTCCCTTGAGATAATATAAAATCTTCTAGCACCACTGCCTGGATCTCTGTTCAATCTGAATGTAAAAAACATAGGGCGCCTGGATGGCTCAGTCAGTTAAGCATCTAACACTTGAGTTCAGCTCAGGTCATGAGTTCACAGTTGGTGAGATTGAGCGCTGCACCAGGATCCATGCTGACAGCACAAAGCCTGCCTGCTTGGGATTCTCCCTCACCCTCTCCCTTTGCCCCTCGTCCACTCATGCTCTCTCTCTCATTCTCTCTTTGTCTCTTTCTCTCTCTTTCTCAAAACTAAAAACAAAAACAATCCACAGTACCCTCTTTACCTTCAGCATAGTTATACTGTTTTAATTATGACAGATACTGACAAATATACCTCTAAAAATATTACTGTCCCATCTAGTAGGCAGAACAATACCTCTCCCCAAAGATATCTACATCCTAATCCCTAGACTGTGCAAATATATTAGGTTACATGGCAAAGGAGAATTAAGGTGCTAATCACCCAACTTCAAAATAGACAGATTATCCACAATTACTTAGGCGAATCCAATGTAATCACTGAAGTCTTATATATATAGAAAGAGAGGTAGAAGAGTCAGAGCTAGAGTAATGTCATAAAAGAAAGACTCAACTCGCCATCTCTTGCTTTGAAAGTGGATGAGGGCCACAAGCCAAGGAATGTGGGCAACTTATGAGATCTGAAAAAGATAAGGAAACAAATTGCCCCATAGAGACTTGAGAAAAAATTCAGCCCAGCTGACACCTTGCTTTTATCCCAGTGAAATCCTTTTCAGACTTTTGATCTTCAGACCTTTAAAATAATACTTCTGTCTTTTTTTGAGCCACTACATTTGTGGTAACTTATTACAACATCTATAGGAAACTAACAAATGACATGCCAACTACTATTTGTTATCTACATCAATGCAGAGATAGAAGTCTGCATTAATAATAATAAGTGCTTCAAAAAAGTATTTACAGGAGCACCTGGGTGGCTCAGTCGGTTAAGAGGCTGACTTTGGCTCAGGTCGTGATCTCACTGTTTGTGGGTTCGAGCCCTGCATCGGGCTCTCGGCAGTCAGCATAAAGCCTCTTTCAGGTCCTCTGTCCCCTTCTCTCTGCCCATCCTCTGTCTGTATGCTCCCCCTTTCTCTCTGTCTCTTTCTCTCTCTCTCCCAAAAATAAACATTTTAAAAAAGGAATCCTTTTTAAAAAAAAAAATTTAATGTTAATTTACTTTTGAGAGAGACAGAGACAGAGCAAAAACAGGGAAGGGGCAGGCAGCAAAAGCCACAGATTCCGAAGCAGACTCCAGGCTCCAAGCTGTCACCATACATCCCAATGCAGGGCTTGAACTCACTACCTGTGAGATCACGACCTGAGCCAAATTCAGACACTCAACCAACTGAGCCACCCAGGTGCCCCCCATAAAGGAATTCTTCTTCACTTAATAGGTAGAATCATGGCCTATCTATTTTACTTTTGCACAACACTACTATTCCTTAGGGAAAGAATAAAAGATCACATTTTTAAATGCTTATCTCTATCTGGATACAAGGCTAGTTGGAGCGAGATTTCCATATGTTTTGATTTGCCCAAGTAGGTATTTCTCTACTCACTGGTCTCTGAAAATCACTGTGTTTACTCAAGATTTAACTCAAGAGGCTAAAGTCATAGGTAAATATTAAAGGGAATTAAGTTTTAAGGAATCAACTTTCCTTTCCTAAAAGAAACACATTAGTACAGAGTTGACACAGAATTGCTTTCTGCCTTTCCAGTACTGAAGGCCACACAGCAGCCAACACCCTTCACTTGAACTTGCCCTGCAAAAGTTTTCTGCACAGTAGATAAAGGGCCATAGCAACACAATGTAATGAGTAGCATAAACCCATTCATCCATATGTACTAGATCTTAGGCCATCAGGTTTCTTACTGCTCCTCTTCTGAGAACCATCTTATGCTTGCATGCAGGACACAGCTGTTCTGGACACACAGGTCTTTATCTGCACCAGCACTGAATGGGGAGAAGGGGTCTCTGTAAGTTGTCTGAAATAGGGCCTAACATTTCCCACCACTACAACCATCAAACAAGATAAAGACTTATTACACCTGAGAGGATTAAATCAAAACACAGATAACTGACCTTGGAGGTAAACCATTAGTCTTTGTGAGGGAAATAGGAATGCTTGATGGTATTGTTTAACAGAGCTGCAGAGAGTACTGAGGAAATTCAGCAGGCTCACACGTGAAGGACCAGAAGGCAGATGTGAGAAGGGCATGAGTAGGAGCTAGGACACTAACATGCTGAATTTTCTCTGAGCGTGATCCCTCCCTGATAGAACTGACTGGAAGGAACCTCAGAATACAGATATTCTCTACAGCATCAGCCAGTGTGAACCCAACATGAAAGAAAATGAAAAGCATCATAATCCTCTAAAAACAAATCAATATTTTTATGTTCATAGGTACCTATGAAACAAGTTAAGAGCATGAGCTCCGAAGTCAACTGCCCAGGTTCAAATCCTGGCCTGGGCTCTCAGAGAAATGTGATGCGACTTCTTTATGCCTCATTTCCTGCATCTGTAAACTGGGGACAAGAGTGTTACCTCACTGGCTACTCTGAGTTTTTTTTTTTTTTAATGTTTTTTATTTATTTCTAGGAGGGAGGGAGAGGGAGAGAGAGAGAGAGAGAGAGAGAGAGAGAGACAGCGTGAGCAGGGAAGGGTCAGAGAGAGAGGGAGTCACAGACTCTGAAACAGGCTCCAGGCTCTGAGCTGGCAGTCAGCACAGAGCCCGACGCGGGGCTCGAACCCACGAACCACGAGATCATGACCTAAGCGAAAGTCGGACGCTTAACCGACTAAGCCACCCAGGCGCCCCGTTTTGAGTTGTTTTTTTTTTTTAATGTTTTTTATTTATTTCTAGCAGTTCACTGGCTACTCTGAAAGCATCAGTTATAATACACGCAAAGCTCCTAACACAGTCATAATCCCTTCTAATAGGTGACTATAGCTGCTGCTCCTGCTAAAGAGAGGCTGCGAAGCATTCTGGGTAAGAACAGGGTCTCTTGAACAGGACTGTCCAGGCTCTGCCATTTAACAGCCGTACGATCTTGGGTAACTTATTTAAATTCTCTGTGTTACTCTGTCCTCATCTATAAAATGAGAATAATAATAATTATTATACCAGTGTTATCTTGAGGATTAAGTGAGTTACTGTTTGTAAAATATTTAGAAGAGTGCCTGGCACATAAGGTATTTGATAATACATTTTTCAGCTCTCTCGGTTTTAAAACGGTGATCAAGAGAAGACAAGGGCTCTACGGTGATACTCTGGGGGTCCGTGTGGTGGAGGGGAGATAAGGAAGGTATGGCCCAACCTCATTCCTTATTCAAATAGAGTAACTCTGTTTTAAATACTGAGCTCTTGGGCAAGATTTTTGTTGAGTAAAGGATCCTACTGCTTTAAAAGAAAAAAAAAAGAAGAAAGGAAGGAAGGAATGGAGGGAAGGGTACAGGGAGAGGGAGAGAAAGGGAGTTCAGGAGAAAATGAAAGAAGGACACAAATCAGGTTTTTCTACCAATGTGCCCTCATATAACATAACAAGATCAGTCCTGTTTTTATAAAACATTGCATATTTTTATATGCGTTATCTAGAGAATTTAACCAGATCGTTTTTATGGTTCCTTTGAGACAGAAAATTGTTTCTTAAAAAGTAAATTTTAGTAAATTCAAATTTTAAACACACAACTTCCCAACCTTCTTTAGGGTAAACAAAAATCTCAATAATTCTAGTTTAACATGCAAATCATGAATATTCACTACAGTCAAATGAATAATAAATCATCCCTGACTTCAAGTGCTTGCCATGGAAAATTGCCTATTTCCTTAAACACGCAGAAATCTGTTTTTAAATTGTTTTTTATTATTTTTGCTCTTGTGATGGTTACTCTTCAAAGTCGCTTGGAAAATGTGCCATCTTCAGCATTAGGGAGCTAAAGAAGAAATGATGAAAGCAAAATATGGTGTCATTAACAAAAGGAAAGAGAGAGTCCATGGATCAGCAGGCTGGGTTCTGGGACATATTTTTTAAATGTCACCAGATAAAATTTATGACATAAAAGGGAATGTTCCTTAGTCGTCCTGAGTACTGTTATCTATATGAATAATAAATCAAAAGGCTCTTTATCCATTTATGGCTGCTATTATGACCTTAGACAGGATACTGATGTGATTTACTCCACTGATACCAATGAAATGAAAATCCAGTGAAAATATCTTTGGATTGGCCTCGTGTTCTGAGAAATTAGTGAGGCTTGGTGGAACAAACATTTTGAAAGGAAAGTGTAAAATTTCATTCAAATATTTATGGTACCATTATATCAGTGAGCTCATTAAGACCTCTTTTAAACAACTCTGCTCCAGTGACTGTTACACAGAAAACCCTAGTACTGTTCAAGCTTAAGAAGATTGTCTGTTTCATAATTTGATGGATGGACATCACTTGTATTTGCTCCTAAGCTGGATTGAATTATTAATATTTTACCTTTAAAGGTAAATGACTCATTAAGTGTCAATCCCTTACATAAAATTTAAAATATGCAAAAACTATAGTGATTAGAAGTATGCACATCAATGATAAAAACTAAGAAGAAATACAAGGAACTGATTATTGCAAAGGACAGGATAACAACTACCTTTTATGTGGTCAAAGAAAGGATTAAGATCAGAGGAAGTTTGCAGGGGATTCTTGGGGCACTGGAAATATGATACTGGGTCTTGACCTGGATAAATCTTGACACAGGTTTTCATTTATAATTATTCATTAAACTGCACATAAATGTCTTGTGCACTTGTCTTATATTTATTATATTTCACAATTTTATTTAAAATTCTCAATTCTGAGGTGATTCTCCAGTCTCTTGCATAGGTCCTACCTTATACTAAAAAAGTATTATTTATCTGAAATTCAAATTTAACTGGGCATCTCATCCTTCATCCTTACCCCAATCAGAATAGCAAAATTAGATGACAAATACTTAAAAAGAAGGCAAAATAAACCACAGATACAATGCATTCTTAGAAGACTTGGTTATTCCTGCCTTATATCCTATTAATATGATAAATTTGTGTTTCATGGATTATGACACCCCTCGGGTGTCATAGGGACACCCTTGTATCCAGGGACTGTAAACAAAGTAGGCTACATAGATGCAAATTATAATTTGCTTATAGGAAGGCAAAGCAGCTGACCTTTATAAATATAACCACGCCTAAGAAAAGAGAGCTCCAAGTCAAAATCAAATTGAAAAAAAATTAATTTGCTCTTTTTTTAAAGCAATGATTTTCTTCTTGTTATATGCACTTGTTTGCACAGGAAAGGAAAAGACAATCAACTAGGTAAAATGGGTGCTATATTGCTCCCTTATACACAAAGAATTACACATCTGTCTAACAATACTAACCGCTCTGAAAGATAATTATGGATCAATGCTTTAAAATATATCCTGAACTGCCTCCAGAAATGGCAAGGAGAATTCAATTAAATTATTTGTAAAAGCCAGTCTTTTTTTCCTATCCATCTGCTACTTGAAATGGGGTGACCTTTCAAATAGTGCTTGCGGTTCTCAAAGCAAACTCTAAATAAAGAAGTGGTGTGTGGGTTTTTTTCCCCCTCCTCTCTACCAGGTTCAGCATACATAGAGCATTTGTACTCACATTCTACACCACTGAAAAGAATGCAGATTTGGCTTCTAGGAACATACAAGAGGCATTTTAGGAATATTAATCAGGCTCTGCCCCATGTCTTCAGTCATGACATTTGCCTTCTATAAGAAAGGTGTGCTGTTACCAAGATAAGTGTTTGGGAACAAGCAGCGTGAAGCAATGTACTCCCTGGAGGAAAAATGGAAACCCTAAACCCAAACAAATAGGATAAAGTACACAGGTTAGTGAAGAATCCCTTGTTTGGCTGCCCATGTCAGGAGAAATAATTCAAAAAGGGCAGATATTTAAGTAACAATAGACTCAAAGCAGACCTTCCAAAGGCCTCTCCATAGGCCTTATATTACCAACTAACAGCTGGTCCTATGAGACTATTAACAGCAATACTTTCTTCACCAAGTCTATATATATGTTTTTTTCCCTGTTCTGCTGTACCCCTGTCACTCTTAATTTTTGAAACACTTCCAATTTGGTCTTTTGTATCATTTTTTAATCCAAAATTTTAAAAAACAACCAGTGTATCTCTCTTGATAAAAGTACAGCAAGCACTTTTCAAACAGTTCTGAAAAATATGAAAACTACCTGTTATCATATATCCACAGAAAACCACTGCAGTCTGGTGAGTCTACTTCCATTCATTTTAATGAATGAATATATCACAAAATTGGGTCATAGTATGTACCACCTGGAATCTAACACACTAATCAAATGTGTTATACATATCTTTCTATGTCATCAGTGAAAATTCACATAATCATATATAAACTTTTATTATAACATTGTAATTGTGTACGTGTATCTGTATGTATATAAAGTTGTAATATAACTTATAAGTGAATTTAATTACACATTCAGGGGCGCCTGGGTGGCTCAGTTGCTTAAGCGTCCGACTTCGGCTCAGGTCATGATCTCCTGGTTTGCGGGTTCGAGCCCCTTGTCGGGCTCTGTGCTGACAGCCAGCTCAGAGCCTGGAGCCTGTTTCAGATTCTGTATCTCCCTCTCTCTCTGACCCTCCCCTGCTCACGCTGTCTCTCTCTCTCTCTCTCTCTCTAAGAAATAAATAAAACATTAAAAAATTAATTACACATTCAACTATTTATAGAGACTTAGCTTTTTTCACTATTAGATACAAAGTTGTAATGAAATATACACCTTTGCAATTATTTCCTTAGCATTACTTTCTAGAAGTAGTATGGCTGACCAGGAAAGTATTATGACAGTGGATATTATCAAAGTTTTTAAGTTAATATGGCCAAGCTGCCCTCCAGCAAGTTTAACAAGTTATGTCCATACTCTGGACAATACTGTACACTCTGCATAATATTGAGAAGTATCAAATTTTGTGGACAATTGTCAGTCTGAGCAAAAAAACCATTATTGCTCTAATTATCTTTGCTTCAATAACCAATGAGCTGCAAGTTTTACTGGTGTTTTATTTCACCTCCTTCGTAAACTCCCATTTAAATATTTTGCCCACTTTTTAATGTGGTAAAAGCAGGGTCTTAAAACTCAATACTGTAATGATTTTTATAATGTTTTTTAATTTATTATTTTGAGAGAAAGAGAGAGTGTGTGTGCACACAAGTGGTGGAGGTACAGAGACAAAGGGAGGGAGAGAGAGAGAGAGAGAGAGAGAGAGAGAATCCCAAGAAGGCTCTGCATTGTCAGTGTGAAGACCAATGCAGAGCTTCAACTCACAAAATGTGAGATCATGCATGACCTGAGCTGAAGTTGAATGCTTAACCGACTGAGCCACTCAGGTGCCCCTACAATACTGTAAGGATTTAGCACATATACATATACATATGAAATCAGAAAAGCATGCTACAGATAATAAATAATTATTTTAATTGTAAAAAATAGCATAATAAATGAAAACACTCACATATGTATGAACACATATGTTTTTGTTTAATAAATTAAATAAACAGATACACAAATATAAAATAAACTAGTGCTTTTCCCTTGCCCTATGACCAATCCCATTTTCCCATTGTAATAAAAAGAAGTACTTGTTTACACTTCCATAGCTTTCTCTAGCTCTATCCAAATATATACAAACACAGAATTGTATAGAGAGCCATTCTTTCCTTTCTCATTTAAATGAGCTCAGTATTTTCCCAACTGCTCCAATCAAAAGGTTACTTACCAGCTGCATCATGGATATGTTGGACATCACATGTAGATCTACCTATTTTTATTCATTTCATATTATTCCACTGTATAATTATAGTATAAATATGGTCAACAATGTCCCAATTAATGAGCTTCTTGATTGGTTTCTCTCGCTTGTTTTGTTTTTGTCACTAAAACAATAAAGCACATATCTTTGAATATATATTGTTATACAACAGATTAAAGATTCCCAACAGGTACAGTGTCAAAGAACAGGTATACCATTGATTTTGATAGGTAATACCAGATTTATCAGAATATGACAATGTTCTACTTTCTCATTATGATTTGCTTTGTATTTCTATGACTGCTAATGAGGTTGAGCAGATTTTCATTGTGAATTACCAATTAGTATCTTTAGCCGTTGTTTCAAATATAATGTAAAACTTTACCTCATTGGCATATAGGATTTCTTAGTTTTCTAATATTTCTATTGCTTATATCTTTAATTTATCTAAAATTTATCTTTTAAAATTTTATGGTGAGAAATAAGGGTCTATCATTCACAGCTTACATATCAAAAGTCAGCTTTAATCTCATTTCTTAATGGAAACATACATTTCCCACTGAAATAAAAAGCCACTTTTACTATATATTTAGCTAATTATTATATATACTTGGATCTGCTTCTGACTTTTTCTATTCCATTGTTAATTTTTCTCATGGCCAATAACATGCTGTGTTAAAGCAGCAGCTTTACACTAAGGTTTCATGTTTATAAAAAAAAGAGTAAAAATAAAAATCTTTTGCAATTGTGACTGGGATCATTAACATATGCATTATTTTAGAAAGGAATGGCATTTTATTTTTTATTTTTAAAAATATTTTTAATGTTTTACTTATTTCTAAGAGAGAGAGAAAGAGAAAGACAGCATGAGCAGGAGAGGGTCAGAGAAAGAGGAAGACACAGAATCTGAAACAGGCTCCAGGCTCTGAGCTGGCTGTCAGCACAGAGCCTGACACAGGGCTTGAACCCACGAACCTGAGATCATGACCTGAGCCAATATCAGAAACCTAACAGACTGAGCCACCCATGCGCCCCAGGAATGGCATTTTAGAAGAGGAAACTTTAGCATGTATAGTTTGATGATTTCCTTTCCTAATAAATGTATTACTAAAGATTTTATATTTTTGATTTACATAAATGAATTTTTTCTAATTCTTTGTAACTGGTTATTAAAGGTATAAATAAGCTTTAGTTTTAATATACATACCTCGTGGCCAGTTTACATGTTTTCTTAGTCTATAACAGAGTCTTAAGTTCCTTTAGAAATGTAATCATGTCATCTGAAAATGAAGATAACTCTGTTTAACATTTTCCAATATTTATGTTCCCTAATTTATTGTTTAATTATATCATGTAGAACCTGCAACACAGG
This sequence comes from Hyaena hyaena, assembly GCF_003009895.1. Lineage (NCBI taxonomy): Eukaryota > Metazoa > Chordata > Mammalia > Carnivora > Hyaenidae > Hyaena > Hyaena hyaena. Next base: position 658,040 of record NW_024081173.1, read on the forward strand.
GCTAAGTAACAGTGTTCACAGTAAATATTCCTCTGCATTTTTCCTGGTTTTAATAGGAATGGCTTTTATATTTCACTGATTAATGTTATGGTTTGGCAATGTTTGGTTTGGTAATGTTACAGTTTCACTGTAATATAATGTTACGGTAGGTTTTTGTGAATCCATTTTATTATGTTTAATAAGCTTGCTTCAATGCCCATCTTATTTTTAAAGCTATTCAAAATTTCTAATAAATTCTATCAACCTCTTTTTTGGTATGTGTACTGGGATGGAATTTATGGTCACCTGGAATCTCAGGTGACTTTATTTTGAAATGGGGTCTTGGCAGATGTACTTACTTAAGATGAGGCCATACTGGATTAGTGTGGGCCCTGATATGCGGGCTGCTATCCTCAGAAGAAGAGAAAATAGAGGCACAAACAGACACACAGGGAGAATTCCATGTGATGACAAAGGCAGAAATTGAAGTGATACATCTATATGCCAAGGAACACCAAGGAGTGACAGCAGCCACTTGAAATTAGGAAGGGACAAGGAAAGATCATCCCTTACAATGTTTAAAGAGAACAGAGTCCTGTTGGCCCTTGATTTTGGACCCTTAGCATATAGAACTGCGACTAAAAAAAATTTCTGTTGATTTAAGCTACTCAGTTTGGTGATTTGTTATAGGAGCCCTAAGAAACTAACACAACAATGTATTGATATAATCATATAATTTTATCTTTTAATTTGCCGATGTGGTGAATGGTGTGAATAAATTTCCAATTTTGAACCAGTAAAAGGTGAAAGATTTATATGATCTGAAGAGAAACCAGAGTATCCAATTCTGAACCAGTTTGTAATTTTTGAATAAACCTTATTTCATATATTTTATGATATTTTCAAAAGCAGATGGATTTAAGTTGCTACTTTTAAAATTATATAATTATACATACAAAAATGAAATTGGTATAAAATATATTTTTAGAGTTGTTAATATCAGGTTTTGATATAAAGTTATGTTTAGATTTGTACAATTACTTGAGGCACCTTCCCTCTTTCTCTGTAGTCTTTAACCGTTTGAGAACCATGAGGAGTATCTGTTTTAAAGCTTAAATTTAAGTTAGCTGTAAAACCATCTGGGCCTGGGGCCTTTTTTAGTGGGACATCTTTAATAATCTTCCACTTTTTTCTCTGATTATTGTTATTAAAATATTTTAACTTTTCTTATGTTAATATTGATCATGTATATGTTTCTAAAGAATCACCATTTCTTCTAGATTTTCAAATAAATGTTTACAAAAATTTTTTTCAAACATATGGTAGTACCAGTATTGACTAGTGAGCTGGACCAGGAAGCTAGGAGGATATATATACCCTTTTCCTCCTATACTACTACATGAGGACTGAGTCAAAAGGGGAAAATCCTCAAAGAAAGAAAAGAATCATTCAGTCAAGCATGTAGAAATAGCTCTCTTCACTGGTAAGAACTTCTAAACAAACCCATAGAAAACATTTACACTTGAATCATGAGATGTGTATCACAATAAAATTTAGATAGCTGGTCCTCAAGTTATTTGATACTTTCCTGGAGTCTTAGCAAAGCTATGAAGAAGTTTTCTTGACATTTACATTAAGCTACAATAAAGTTTCCATTTTTTGAAACACTTGACAAAATAAAAAGAGGATTATTCTTCCCTCACACCTGCACACATTTAAAAATATCTCCAACTTATCAAAGAAACAATTTTCTCTACAACTCTCCTAGACTTTATACTCATATCCTTTTATTCATAGCAGATGGAGGAAATTAGAGTAACATATTTGCTCTAAAATGATTAGTGTTGCTTCAGCACTTCCAATCTAAAATAGCACTTCAAGGGGTTATTGTTACGTGGATTAAGAGTTTGCTCTAGGCACAATGAAACAAAAAACAATTTGAAACTTTTTTTTGCAATAAGTTTTTGAATTTTAATTTCTTCAACATCTTTCTAGTTAAATTTTAACACAAATCAAGTGGGAAGACAGAGTACCCTGATTCAGTCATGGATCATACTTTGTTCACTGGCCAGTCCTCTGACAAATCATGATAGCTCCTTCTGGAAAGCAGTATTCTCAAAACTGACCACCAACTGCTGGGTAGTCTGGAAGACTGGGAATATATTTATTTTTACATCTCAGATATCAGCTTGCTCCTTCGCCTCCTGAAGTGTCTAAAAGGAAACGAGGTAGTGAGCATCAGATGACAGCCATCCTACCCAAGATCTAAAGAATCCCTGGCTTAAGAATGAACCAATCTGGGGCACCTGGGTGGCTCAGCTGGTTAAGCGCTCAACTCTTGATTTTGACTCAGGCCACGCATGATCTCATGGTTCGTGAGATTGAACCTCATGCTGAGCCCAGCGCTAACTGCATAGAGCCTGCTTTGGATTCTCTCTCTTTGCCCCTCCCTTGCTCATTCTCTCTCTCAAAATAAATAAACAAGCTTTTTATCTAAAAAAAAAAAAAAAAAAGAATGAACCAATCAGCAAATGTTTCTTTAGCATATACTGTATTAAGTTTACCATAAAAAAATTTTTTTCTAAGTTTAAGATACTACACACCTGGAAAATACAATCTTCTGTAGGCATAAGAGCAGTCACAGAGATGATACTAGATATCTCTACAATGCACAACAATTTTCAAGCTCCTTTCACGATATATTTGTAGGTTATCCTCATAAATCTATAATGAATGCAGGCTAAAAGAAGGAGACGTGCACATAGAAGTCTAAAGATGAAAATGGGATTGAAGATCATCAATAAACCTCTTTTACAGATAAGAAAATGGAGACCAAAGGGAAATAAGAACCTTCACCTTCTTGTACAGCCACCCTGCAGGGCTAATAAAAGTAAATGCTGGCCACCACAAGAGTTATGAAAAAGATTCATAAAAATGAGACAAGAAAGAGAAACATGATGGGAGTAATCACACTAATTCTGATTTAACGTATTTTCTTTTAAAAAGAAATCCTATTAAACTAAAGTTGAAGCTTCAATATTCATCTCTAAGGGCCACTTGACTACAATGGCTTTATGCCATTACTAGATCCCTTAGAGAGAAAAGCAATTTTAAAATTCATAGTTTCCAGTAAATATGTGCAAGCCTTGAAGAATATGTTCATGTAGTTGTAAATAGTATCCACACTTCTACACAAAAAAATGTAAAATTCACTGCATAACTATTAAAAAGAGGCTAAATATTCTATAGTTCAATTAAGAAGTTATTCATGCATTTCCTATATACACACCCCTGACTCACCTCTACTTTCGAACCCCAGCAAGACATAGTTGATTATCTTAATATCATGACCCTTCTATTATACAATAAACTAATAAAATAATCTTTCCTTTAAATGAAAATATATTAGACATGTGTATTTTCTGTGACAGCATTCTCAAAAATATACGTCAACAATGGATAGGCCAGGGTCCTAATATCTTTTATTCAATAGACAATAGCCATTTTCCACAACTCAATCCAGGATATTTTTTAAAACCTAAATCTAGGATATGATAATTCAAGTAAGACACTGTATTATAGAAGGGTGCAAAAATAAAAACATTCACTGTGGAATCATAATTTTAAAAGGAAGAAACTTACAGCAGTGGTAAAAGATCATATCAGGGTTAGAGGACAGATCTCTGTGTTAGAATCAACACTTTATTGTCAGAATGCACAATAACAACCTCGACATTTTCAAGCTGCTTTTAGTCACCTTTTAAACATCTGAGAATAGAGAATGTAAAACACAATGTCTGGCGTACAATGGAAAGTCTTATGATTCTCCTCAAAAAAAAGGAAGAACAAAACATCTCTATTTCCATCCCGGATCTGCACAATATATGCTTGCATCCCATTTGCTCTGATTCATTTACATTTTGCTGAATTCTGTTTTTGTCCGTTTTCGTCTTTCAAAACATTTTTAAAAATCAACAACAACAAAAAGCCCTCAAAAGACGCTTTCAGATGAAATTGCAAAGAAAGTAAGTACATGAATTAGTGAAAAGACATCCACGTTTCTACAAATGTGGCAGTTACATCTTTTCTCATGTTGTCCGAGAATTAATTGCACAGCTGTAATTAGAATCAGCACACTCCATGCAGACAGGAGCTCAGGCTGGAAGCTAACTCTGTGAATAATAATACTGCCTCCTGATTCTTCTCACATGGCTACATTTTTGACATTTCCTTCAATATTCTATCCAGTTGCAGTACAACTATGACAACAGATTTGGGAGGCATGACTGGCACATCCATGGTAAGTGGCAGCTAATGGCAACAGCCACCAAGTCCCTTTAGTGGCTCCGAAAAAGCCCACAGGTTTCTGCAAACCTGATGCATACATGCATTAAATAAGGGATATAAAAGATGGAGACTGTGATGACAATTTTAATTACCTGACAGATAATTCTATGACCTACTAGAACTTTAAAATACCAAAGCCTCTGACACACAAGAGACCAACAAGCTTATATTCTCTCACTGCCTCTCAGTCTCCTTAAATGTTTATATGAGGGTTTTATACTTGGATGGAGAGAACCTTAATATAGTATTTATATTAATTTATCCAAGGACAAATTACAAATGGCTTTCTTGGTTATATTTTTTTAACTTCTTTTTTTTTAATGTCTTTATTTTATTTTGAGAGACAGAGACAGAGAGCAAGTAGGGGAGGAGCAGACAGGGAAGGAGACACCAAATCGGAAGCAGGCTCCAGGCTCTGAGCTGTCAGCACAGAGCCCGACGCGGGGCTTGAACCCATGGACTGTGAGATCATGACCCAAGCCAAAGTCAGACACTTAACTGACTGAGCCACTCAGGCGCCCCTCTTGGTTATTTTTAATTTGACTCACATCCCCTATCTGGGCTCTAGAACTTTCTCCCAGATCCCAGGAGATGCCAAATGTCACTAATCGGAGCTAGCCCATCTTGTAGTCAGTGTGGCCCAAAGTTCTTTCTGCAGAGTAGCAATTAGAGTGAAGTCTCATCTGGAAATGACAATTACCACTCTTTGTCCCCCATGTTGAATGTCTCCTTAATTTAAGAATGCTGTATCATTTTTACCCCATCAAATTAGAAAATATTTAAAGTAACACTCAGAGCTGTCAACAGTGTGGGGAAAGAAGCATGCCCAAAGACGCTGGCAAAAATGTAAAATGGAACAACTTTTATGGAAAATAATCTAACAACATATGTCATGATATTTTTGTCCTATATTCACTGATATTATTTGGGAAACATTGTTCCATATCTCTAAACAGTCTTAAAATCAGGCTTTTTGATACCTCTATAGCCTTTTGCTATGTAAGCATACTATAATATACTAGAATTGGTCATTGTTTCCACAGGTATCAACATTTTAATTTTCAATTTCGGTTATTATAAATAATGCTAGAGAGAACATCTTTATAGGTACATTTTTCAACTGCATTCTGTTTTTACCTTAGGATAGGTTTTTAGAAATGGAAATACAGCTTTTAGCAAGTTCACTTTCAAGTATAATTTTGTCCTAACAACTATGGAACTGTAATTAGCAAACCCATTCCTAAACTAGAATCCCAGTGGATCATCATTTACAAGGAGGAAAATACATGGTGATAAAAGTGACCCTGCTTCTTTAAAGAGCCTTGAGAATGGGTAATTTCTCCAAGGAAACCAAATCAGACAACATGTATGACTGAGGAACCAATAACTCAAAAAGGACAAATCAGGTTCTACAAAAGGACATTCATTTCAATCAAAGGCACAGCCTGCTAAGTTAACTGCCATCTGTCCTAGAGCAAAGATTCCCCTTTCCAAGTTCCTTAGTTTGCAGGCCTCTCTCTCTGAACATATTCTTACTTCATTGCTTTACATTAATTTTCTTCTCTTGAAGACTAATAAACAACCCAAGTTCGTAAAACTGAAAAGTCAGAAAGTGGTGAAGCATTCTACAGTTGCCAAACGCAGCCTCCCTGATGGTATAAGGGTCGGGGGAAGTTGTTGGCTGGAAGCTGTTTTAAAGGAAGATATGACTGACCCTTACATAAAAAATCCAGCTTTCAGAAGCCAAGAAACAATAACATACCACTGTTTACCCTATCATATTGGAAAATATTTAAAATGATAACATTCGTGGTTGGTAAGGGAGCAGTAATTCCCAAAGCATATCCCTTGGAAACATATTTTCATGATCATATGAGTTTAGGAAAGACAGAAATGAAGAAAGTTCAAGTTGAGCATTTAATGTGCTGTTACAAACTGCGCATCTCCATAAGGGACTAGAGCAAGCAACATTTCTAAACTTATTTAACTACCAAATTCTTCTTGCTTTATGTTGCCTTTTGTTTTTGGCTGCTGGGTTCCTGGAAAGTCTCTCAGGGGACAACATTCTGTGGAACATCTTTAGTAAAGGTTTCTCCGAGCCGTCAGTTCCCAAACATTTTAGTCTCAAGATTCATTCACACTCCTAAAAATTGTTAAAGGTCCCAAAGAGCTCTGGTGTATGTAGGTCTTATCTACAGATAGTTACCATATTAGAAATTCAAACAAAACTTTTAAAACTCTGCTAATTCATTTTAGAATAACAAGAACAAACCTATTACATATACACATATATGAAAGACTTTCTAAAACAAAGTGGAGTGGCATTGCTTCAGAGTATTTAAAGTCTTTCTAATGTTTGGCTTAATGGAAGACCAGTAGACTCTTATATCTGTTTCTGCATTTTGTTGTGATACGCTATTTGGTTGAAGTAGATCAAAATCCATGAGTATTTTAATAACCTTTTCAAAGAACTATGTACATTTTTCTTGGATACTGCATCAAGACGTGACAATTGGGAGTGACTTCACCAAGATCGCAAAATAGGGTATTCCTGACTTTCCTTCCCCTCATTAGAGAAACAACTAACCTCTATTCAAGAATAAGATACCACTTAAAGAATCTTAGGACCCAGGGGGGCAGAAGCCTGCCATGTACCATAAAGACAAAGACAGAGGGTAAGAAGAGAAGCTACCTGTTACTTGCATTGCCCCTCCCCCCAGCCAGCACAGCACCATGGGTAGAGAGGTCTCCCCTGAGCCTCTAGTTCCTCCAGAGGGAGAAGACAACATAGGGAAGACAGCCAGCTCCACCCCCTCCCCAGTACTGTGGGTACTTAGTGAGAAGCTCCTACTCTGATCTCACCCTGTGGAAAGTACAGAGGCATCTGCAGGGTCCAATCACTGGAAATCTGACTGTGACAGTTAAGGGGGAGCACATGGCCAAGTTGGGTGTGTCTTCTGACGTGGGAACTCAGTGGGGAACAGATCTGCCTGATTTGGATCCTCAAAACAGTTTTGCCAGCCCTGGAGCCCAGCTCACATTGCCTAGGCAAGGTGCTGAATCATGGCTCCACCCTCTGGTGAGAGTGCATTCGGTCCCCATCTGACCCAAAGCGCTGGTGACAACTCCTGGCAAAGCTGTGTGGTCTAGCAATGCTGTGGCCAGGAGGTGGGAAAACAGAGATCATCCCCAGAGCAAAGTGTCTGCTAGGCATGGAGGTTTCCCATACTTTGCCCAGACAGGGGGATTAAATTGTAGCTAAGGTTGAGGGTAGTTCCCAGCTTCTCCAAAGCTGGGAGCCTGAAAGTTTGGGAAACTAAAAGTAGTTTACTGGGCAGCCCTTCCCTCTGCCACACAGGCTGAGACATAGCCCCACCCACCACGGAGAGTATCTTCCAGCTTCATCTGACCAGAAGGGCTGGTGAAAGTACATGAACGCTGTGGAGCTCAGTAGTATTTGATCCAAGAGAATAGTAGACAGAGTCAATAGTTTGCAATACCAAGCCACCAGTCTGTTTGGCCACAAACTAGGGGTGCCGGTTGGTTTGAGTTAAGACAACAAAGAACTTTAATAGCTTTAGAGTTGCTTCTCCCACTGTATCCGGGCAGGGAATATAATTCACAGTCTGACAATACAGTCTTCTGCCTGTCCAACCAGGGAACCTAACCAGAGCAGACATGAAGCTGTGTAGCCCACTCAACAGCACTATCTCCAAAGGCACTTGAACAGAGAGCACAGCCAATCGCTTCCCCCATCTGCAGAGTACAACTGGTGGTCTCCCTGACCAGGGAATTCAGCATACACTCAGGCCTGACAAAAACAATAAAATACTTAGACATAAGCTTAACTAAAGAGGGGGAAGATTGCTACTCTGAAAACTGCAAGACATTAACAAAACGTTCAAAGAAGACACAAATATACGGAAAAGTATTCCATGTTCATGGACTGAAAAAAACAATATTGCTAAAATGTCAGTACTAACAAAGGTCATCTATAGATACAATGCGATCTCTATCAAGATTTCAATGGCCTTTTTTCAGAAGTAAAAAAAAAAAATACTCCTAAAATGTACTTGGAACCACAAAAGACCCCAAAAAGTCAAAATCCTGAGAAAGAAGAACAAAATAGGAGATATCACACATCCTGATTTCAAGCTATAGTCATCAAAATATGATATTGTCACGAAAATAAATAGGCCAATGAAAGAGAATCAAGAGCCCTGAAATATACCTGGGTATAGTCAACTAATACTTGACAAGACGGCCAAGCATACTCAATGAAGACGAGATAGTGTCTTCAATAAGTAGTACTGGGATAATTGGGTATTTACATGTAGAAGAATAGAACTGGACCCATTTAATTTACATTAAACCGAAAAGCTTCTGTCCAACAAAAGAAATAATCAATGAAATGAAAAGACAATATACAGAATGGGAAAAGCATATGTAAACCATAAGGGGTTGATAAGCAAAACATATAAAGAGCTCATACAACTCAATACCAAGAAGAAGGAGGAGGGGGGCAGGGAAAACAACAATAACAACAAATTAAAAATGGACAAAGGACCTCCTCCTATGGGTAAACAGCCCATGCATAGGCCACTAGATAGTCCACTTGCTCAAATACCTTACTGAACAAAAAACTATTTAGGTATCAAGATTCATTTCAAGACCCTCAGTTCACTGTGTCCACCAACCCCAAAATGTTGCATTATGAATTTAGTCCAATCCCAGTCAGAGCATCACACTGATAGACCTGCCTTAAACCATGAACCCAGATCCAAAAATGCTAGAAAATCTGCTCCTGACCCGAGCTTACTGAGACATTACTGAGCAAAGGTGTTCTCCTTTACTGCAGCAGGCTTAACAAACTTAGCTTTGCTTGATAAGCAAGCCATTTGGTAGGACTTGGGGAGCAGTTCTGAGACAGCTAACATTTAAAGCGTCTAAGAATAAAGTAATAGGAAGAAAGGAAATTCTAAGCTTATCCTTTGGGTCTCTTGTAGTTACAGGTTGGAACAGAGTTGGGAGTGGCCAAATCACTTCTTGATTTCATAGAATTATCCTCCTTAAAGGAGGATAATATAAATAAAGATACTAATGGTTGTCACAGGAAATAAAGATGCTTGAAATATTTATAACAGAATGCCTAACAGCAAATAATTGAAAGTGCGTCTCAGAGAATAGGTTCACAGTGCTTCTCCAAACATCATGTAACTGCTGCCACTATTTACTTTCCAACTTTATTTGCAAAACAGACAAGTTAATTATTTTTCTTTTCCATTCCCTGTTTTAAGCTTGTGGCTTACACAATGTAATGAATGTCTATTGCGAATATTGATGAAAAATCTGAGAGGTTAAAGAAGATTAATCAAACAGTGTCAAGATTTTCATTCAAAATATTTACATGCAATTGGAGGTTGTTAAACTTTGGGGAAAACAGCCATTTCTATTTCTGGTCTGACTGAGAAACAAAGTACAATTGCCTTTGGTGCTGCTAAACACTTTTTAAAAACTTGATAAATGGGAGTATCTTTAATAGTTGCAGGGTTGAATCTAAAACTGTATCAATAAATTTTTTGTGTCCTATTATGTGAACCATCTATGGTCTGCGGTGTACTTTGGATGGACCCTTTCCCCATACAAAATTTCATAGAGGTGTGCATCGTTCTGATAGAAAATATTGGCTCACTGCATTATACAGATCCAAATGTTGACACATTTCATTATATGACATAAAAAAGGATCATATTTGTTAATACCATCATCAATTTCATCAGAAAAGTCTTTAAGTATGGGAAAACTGTCAAGCTCATGGTGGCAGATACAAGTTTTCCAAAATTCTAATTTTTGTGTGAAAACTTGAATTTTATCATTAGCAACAAATACTGTCCACTTGTGTACTTAAAGTCACAGGCTCAGTGTTTGCATTTTTGAGAAATTGTCTGTCAAATACTGAAGTCTGAATACCTGTATTTCATCTGTCCATTGTTCTTTAAAGTAAAAAATGGTGTTTTGTATAAAAGCAGTTAGTTCAGCTTACAACGGAAATAGTCCTACAAGTGCTTTTTGTCAAACAACTATGATACTTGAGCATCCAGTAGCACTGCTTTTATGCATGCTTCCTATTTCGCTAAAAAAATGATGTATACTTGATAGTCAAAGCTTAAGTAAATTAATAATTTTACTGTTTCATGAAGGGTATTAAGTGAAATTGGCGTGTTTTTTTTTTTTTTTTAAATTATAAGTTATGTTGGAAAAAATAAAAGACCAATAGAGTTTGGTGCCATTGCCTTCATTCACACTACACTGCTAGATTCATGCTATAGTTTTATCTACTGTTGCTTTTGTACTATCAGTATAAATGTCAACACAGTTGGGAAGACAAATAACAACTTAGTTTAATGATAATATAGTTATCACCTTGCAGACACCCAGAAGGAGTCTCAGGGCCCCCCAGGTGTCCATGAACCATCCTTTGAGAAGTGCTATTCTAGACTCAAAATCTGGGTCTGACGAGAAACAAGAAAGTTCTCAGCACCACTTTATAGCTCATCCCCTGGGCGTGTTAATTCATGAGTGTCAGGTGGAAGATCTGCATTTTCCTGCAATGTTCATTATTCTGCCCTTATTATTGAAATCCACTAGGTCCCCTCTAAGGATCACATTCAGGTATGCAACATCAATGCCACTTCCAAGGAGTCAAAGCTAAGGAGAACCTATGCAAGCTGCTCATAGGCAAAGACTCCGTGTTTTTCTTGGCTCCAGGTCAAGCAGCAGCATGAGAGGAATGCTGTGACGCAGCTACAGCAGAGATGTACAAGAAGATATTTTGAAACTGTAGTCTGTCTGTAGGTTGGGAGTGCCCAAGTCCACATGGCCACATGGAGTCTTTCTGGTAAGGAAGGTATGGCCAACCTAATTTCATCAGCCTGGAACTTTATCTGAATGGGTAGCCTATGGCCTCATTGAACAGATTGTCCATAGAACATATATGTTTTGAATCATGCTTCTACAGCAGTGATTCTAAAAATTTGATTCTTGAATCCCTTGCATCAGAATCACGTAGAGTGCTTGTTTAAAGTACACAATCCTGAAATCTACCGTGGACTCACTAAAGTAGCATATCTGAGGGTTGAGGCTAGGCGACTCGAACAACAGTGCAGGTTGTATACTGCACATCTTACACAAGGTACACAATTGTTGTAATGTGTGGCTTGGAATTGCATTTTTAAAAGTCTGTGAGAACCTTGGGCATAATAGAACTTGAAAGAATATTCTAGAACAGTTCTCAAACTTTACCATGCCTCAGAATTTAAAGTCTTAGGGCGGAAAATACAGATTTCTACATGCCATGCTAGACCTTCCTAATCAGAATCTTTTAGGTAAAAGCCTGCACCTACGTATTTTTAAGGAGCTTCATAGCCAGTTCTGATGCCTATCAAAATGTGAAGACAGTTTCCAGACTACAGATGCTATAGCTATCTACAAGAAACCAATTCTGAGAAGCCTGAAGACAATAGACCAGTGGCCGAGGAAACTCCGGTATCATTTACATAGTCTATTCAGTACCTATAAATTCGTCTTTTAAAATTTTTTTTTTTAATGTTTTATTTATTTCTAGGAGAGAGAGACAGAGACAGCGTGAGCAGGGGAGGGTCAGAGAGAGAGGGAGTCACAGACTGAAACAGGCCCCAGGCTCTGAGCCGGCAGCCAGCACAGAGCCCGACGCGGGGCCCGAACCCACGAACCGCGAGATTATGACCCAAGCGAAAGTCGGACGCTTAACCGACTAAGCCACCCAGGCGCCCCAAATTCGTCTTTTAAAATACCCAATACATTTTTAAAAATACAACTTTCTATCCTCCTCTGTTATTACATGTGTTTTCATTTTTAGTAGGGTATTGAATTTCACCTAACTTCTTATTCCACCAACATCTTGAAATTTAGTTAGCCAGAATTTTCTAGTTTTATATGAATGTTAATTATACATAGTCTATATTTTAAAATATTCTTTTCATCTTATGCAAGACCCTTAGATCCTTCAGGCAAAAGACAAACTTAATTTACTTTCAAATTACCAAATTAACTCAGATTTTAAAAACCCATTCAAGTTTCATGGTATGTACTTAACATTAAAAAAATGACTCAATGTAAATGTCATATCTGGCAATGATCCTGTTCCTGGGATCTTTCGTATGAAACAGTGGGAAGAAAGATCCTATGGCTGCCAAAATAGAACTAAACACACAAAAACAAAGAAAAGAAACAAAAGCACAACCAGCCTCTTCCAGACAATATGGAAGCACACAGATAAGTCAGTGATACTTCTTCCAACCAACTCCTGAAGTAGTTTTAACAGTTATAATGGCACCTGGCTTATGCAAAAGCAAAGTAAAAACTAGGCTTTTCTGTTGTCCTAGATGCCCAAATGCCAAATCTTCCAGCCACTCAAGAAAAGAGCACAGGCTCAGGCATGGGATATTGATGCTTTAAAGACTGGTTATCTGTGAGTACAGACCAGTGTTTCACAAACTCCACAAGACAGAACTACTGTTTAATGGAATGTCAAGAGTTGGGAGGGAGAAAGGAATTGAGGTTAATTCTAAGGTCAAATTATTTTGGAAAACCACTGAGTTATAGGAGTTAAACAGTTTTTTACTCTGGGACTTCTCAGAGCCCTTCTGTGTGGATGTGCATTATCCCTTCCCAAGAAGGAGATAATGCATGTGGCATCTTCCAAAGGTTTGACATTTCTTTCTTTCTTTTCCATAGAGTTTCTAAGATAGCAGTTTCTGGGACACATTCAGGCAATACTGAGATAGATCAAGCAGCAAAGGCAAATAAAAGTTCAGGTATGTGCCTAAAAGGTGTCAGGGACCTCTCGATGTCATGGAAATACTAAACATGCCCCTAGGTCAGCCTCACAACACCAAGTCCCTCAGCCTCTCTCCATCGGCTTCTTTAGCTCTGGAAGAAAGATGGCGCTTATTAGTAAAGTGCCCTGGGATGATTGAGCAGGAAACACTAAATAAGGGCCAGTTATTACCCTCATTACAGAGTAGATGATCTAATAAACCATTCCTTACTACTTACAAAGTTCAGACTCCTAGTAGTTTTTTTTAACTGCACTCCAATTTGACCTAAGATATCTATTCCATACCAAAAAGAACAAACAAAATCCTCAAAGGAATACATCCATGAACTGTAATGTGAACTTTCTGATTGGACCCTTCTCTGCTCACACATTTTGCCAATTGCCTACAGATAAAAATCTCAACTTCTTAGCCTGGTATACAACCCTCCCAGTTGGTCTCCAACTGACTTTTTACACCAACAGATCCATATTTCAGATGCCACAGAGTTTCTGAGTAAGATCATGGGTTTTGGAGGCAGTCAGACATGGCTAAACGCTCAGGCTCCACTCACCACATCTTAAGTAAGTTATGCCACTTCTCTAAGCCCTTGATTCTCAAAGTGTGGTTTGTGAACGGGCCACGGCGGCAGCAGCAGAGGCATTTGGAGCTTATTAGGCGCAATCGCAGGCCCCACTGCAAACCTGCTGAATTAAAATCTGCATTTTAGGATAAAGGACCTGAACGTGAGACAGGAAACCATCAACACCCTAGAGGAGAAAGCAGGAAACAACCTCCTTGACCTCCACCGCAGCAACTTCTTACTTGACACATCCCCAAAAGCAAGGGAATCAAGAGCAAAAATAAACGATTGGGACCTCATCAAGATCAAAAGCTTCGGCACAGCAAAGGAATCAACCCACAAAACTAATAGGCAACCGACGGAATAGGAAAAGATAGTTGCAAATGACATATCAGATACAGGGTTATTATCCAAAATCTGTAAGGAACTCCCCAAACTCCACACCTGAAAAACAAACAACCCAGTGAAGAAATGGGCAGAAGATATGAACAGAC
>NW_024081173.1:672485-818599 GCF_003009895.1 Hyaena hyaena
AGGATGTGGAGAAAGGGGCACCCTCCTACACTGTTGGTGGGAATGTAAACTGGTACAGCCCCTCTGGAAACAGTGTGGAGGTTCCTCAGGAAACTAACAATAGAACTCCCCTAGGATCCAGCAATAGCACTGCTAGGAATTACCCAGGGGATACAGAAATGATGATGCATAGGAGCACATGGAACCCAATGTTCATAGCAGCACTCTCCACAATAGCTAAAACATGGAAAGAGCCTAAGTGTCCATCAATGGATGAATAGATCAAGAAGATGTGGTTTATCTATACCATGGAATACTACATGGCAATGAGAAACAATGAAATCTGGCCATGTGTAGCAACATGGATGGACCTTGAGGGTGTTATGCTGAGTGAAATAAGTCAGGCAGAGAAGGACAAATATCACATGTTTGCACATATAGGAGGATTAGGAGGAACTTAACTGAGGAACAAGGGGGAGAAGGGGGGAAATGGTGGGGGAAAGGGAGAGAGGCAAACCATGACAGACTCTTGAATGCTGAGAAACAAACTGAGGACTGATGGATGTGGGGGGGAGGGGGGAGATGGGCATGGAGGAGGGCACTTGTGGGGATGAGCACTGGGTGTTATATGGAAACCAATTTGACAATAAACTGTTTGTAAAAATAAATAGTAAATAAACAAATAATAAAATATGCATTTTTACAAGATCCTCAGGTGATCCACACACACATTGAAGCCTGAGAAGCACTACTGTAATTCTCATCAGCTCATGTGAAATTTGAGGTAATGATAGTAAATAACAGTAAAATTGAAATTAAAATTCTCCTGCCCTTTGAATCCATCTTTAAAACCTAAGGATTTCACCATCTAAATATCATTCAGGTATGCTCACCTCTTTTCCTTCACTACCTTAGTCCAGGTCTTCTCATTCTGTCCAGATCTAGTGCAATGGTCACCCATCTCTTTACAATGCACCCACTCATACCTCCTTCTTATCTGTTTTCCCTACTGCAACCAGAGATGTTCTAGGAAAAGCAAACGATCAGAGCTCCCATCTGGTTTCAAAATAAAGGTCAAAAGACATTACCAAACCTACAACTTCTGCCTAGGAGGCTCTATCCACCTCTGTGTTTTATCTTGCATCATGATCCTGTTGGCTTTCTCTGTTCCAGGAGTACCGGTTTTCTTTCAGTGCCTTGAACTGGCTATCCTCCTTCTCAATACAGTACGTTTGCAAAAGACATCCTCTCTGCTTGCAATGCCTTTCCTCCCTCTTCGCCCAGCAACTCCTCCTCAGTCTTTAAATGTCAATTCAAATGTCATCAACCCTGAAAGTATTCTCTGACCCTCCTCCCCAACAACCAAGACTCTCTCTGGCCCATTGCCTATGCCCCATAAGTGTGGAAAAAGTGAATGAATTAATTCATGAATCTTCAATGGTATGATTACAGTGACAATCAAACAAACTGATACCTATAAAGCATTTAGCACAATGCCTGGTAGAGAGCAAGAACATAGTGCTGCACTGATTGTTATGTATTTTGAATAGTAGTAGCTCTACTAAAAACTAGACACCAAGTCGAGCACAATGTGGCTAACAATTCGAATCGCCCGCGAAAATTTTTAACCTTTCAATGGGCAGGCTCTACCCCAAACCATTTAAATCAGAATCTGTGAGGGTAGAAACCAGATATCTGAGGGTTTTAAAGCTCCAAAGGGGATTCCAATGGGCAGCCATGGGACAGAACAACTGCTTTACTCTTCTTCTTACTGTGGCCTCCCAGCATTTGGAGGGATGCATGCTGAGTAACAAGAAGAATGCTCATTCCTCATGGCATGAGTCCATGGCCTCACTTCTCCACAGAAAGGGACAACAATAAGCAAAAATAAGAATCCATGTAGTGACAGTCCAGCAATTCACTTGCCTTGGGCCTCTTGACAGCAGCCAGATGGTAGAAACTCTCCATGTATCACCAAAGCCAAGCTGAAACCCTTCTGGGAAAATCCAAGTTGCCTGAACTACTGCTGGGGGGAAGTGCAGTACCACAGGAAGATGATTCCAGTCCTTAGGGTTAAGTGTTGATTTAATAAAACTCATCAGGATTCCATTAGAAACCTGTCATGATTGTTATGTTGAAGCAATTGCTTTATGGGAGCAATTAATTTCAACTGCTAAAAAAAGGTTAGACCACCTGAGTGTTCATCCAGACTATAAGAGCCAGGCTGGGAACCACTTGAACTTACCCCTGTCTCCTTCACTGTTGAAGTATTTGGCTCATCAACAGATCAGACTATCTTAGTAGTCTTCCTCTTCCCAAAGACCAACTTTCTGTCTATGTAAATATATATTTAAGCACAGACATACTGCACTATGTTCCTCACTCATTTTGAACTTTTCAAAATGTGATGCAAGCAATAAAGAATATTCAAAGAACCTTCATCTTTTTTAAGGCCTTAAAATGTGCGTGCACGCACACACACACACACACACACACACATGCACGCACAAATAGCCCAAGCACTATGCAACCCTCAAACAATCTGCGAACGATTTAAAATTAAAACCTACCAAGTCATAGCTGATTCTAAGTGAACATAAAGGCCACAGAATTGTTATAAAAGGCAAAGGATTGCTCTCTGGAAATAATATCCCAGTGAGCTAAATTTCTCCTCTTATTTCTCCATGCTGGTAAATTGGGAAAAAAAGGAAAGAGACGAGACGAGACGAGAGAAGAGAAGAGAAGAGAAGAGAAGAGGAGAGAAGAGAGAAAAGAAAAGAGAAAAGAAAAAGCTTGATTCATGAAGACAAATTTTTCCTGGCTTTTTAAATCATACACTGGCATATTCATCCTCAAACTTTGCCAAATGAGAATACACAGATAATGACAATTTTACAATAAGCGGTTCCAGGATACAGGCTTTTCAAGATCCCCAAATGAAAGGCACTGCAATAAAGAGTATTATTATTATTAGTATGATTATTATTATTTCAGAACCCAGAAAAACGACAATCAATGATTAGCCATAACAATTAAACTAACAATAATACATCTGGAATAAGCTCCGTGGTAATATGTACTTCATGCTTAATAGTTCAAATTAATTCAATCTCCTGGTGTTAGACATACCAGTTAGGAGTTGGAAAGCACCAAAATTCACATTGGCTTCCACTTCAAAAGATATTATGAAAAGATAAGGAAGGAAACGAGGCGATAAACAGCAGAGGTAAATAGGAAGGGCTCATAGATGACATGGTTAGGGAGAACTCTCAGCTCTGGGAATTCAGCATGAAAACGAGAAGGCTGGTATTTCTATCCTCACACATTCCTACAGAGTCAGTGACTGAGCAACCCAACTGAGGCAACAGATCTGGAACCCTAAGACCAAAGCCATCATACTGAGGGGAGGGAGTGCCTTCTTTCCTCCATCCATAGACTCCTTTACAAGTGGATGCAGAATAGAAAAAGAACTTATAATTCTCAGGGCACTGGTCTCAAGAAATAAGCCAGGGGAAGTGGGTTGGAGTGAGCATGAAAGGTGGTGAGCCTCATTATCTTCCCTGTCTTAACTCCATGCTATAAATTTACAGATAACTGCCTTAGGCTCTGCTGTCCACTATAAATATACTCAAAGGCAGAGTTTTCAACTTTGGCATTGTTGACATTCTGACCTAAGTAATTCTTTGTTGTGAAGGGCTGTTCTGTGCATTGTAAGATGTTTAGCAGCATCTCTAGCTTCTACTCCACGAATGCTAGTAGCATTCCCTTCCAGTTGTAACAACGGAAAATGTCTCTAGGCATGACCAGACATCTCTGAGGAACAAAATCCTCCTGGTTAAGAATCATTATTCTAAGGCTTGAATTCACCTCTTTTGGGCATCCAGGAAGAAAAGTGAATCGTACAGACCGACCTTCAGACTGTTTTCTCATTAGAGATGACCATTCATTGAGTTACCAGTTGTGTACAAGGCAACACCCTTCCCAGGGTACACTGATTCCTCCCGCCAGTACTTTTTGCACATATGGGTTTGTTACAGATCATATGCAAATTTAGAATCTGGCTTCCTTCTATTCATTGTGCCGGGCAGAGTTAACATAACAGTCTATTCTTAGAAAGGTCTGCTTGTAAAGTTGGCCTTGGGCTGGCATCTGGGAATTTGGGCTGGTAAACAGCTTCTACACTGATATAAAACTCTCCCAAATGATAGGAGTAGTCACTGTGCCTTCTTTGTACTAATGTAGTTTATGCTGAATGCCTGTTTATCTCCTGGGAGTCTGGAATTAGGGGATGTGCTAGGCAGATCAGCCCCCGGTAGAAACTTAATGCAGAGCCTCTAATGAGCTTCCTTGGTACATGATATCATGCAGCTCACTGCTGGAGGAATGAAGCACATCTTGTGTGACTCCACTGGAGGAGGACTCTCAGAAGTTTGTGCCAGATTTCCTCCATACGTCACACCGTGCACCTTCTCCTCATGCTGATTTACTCTGTATCCTGTCACTGGGGTGAACCATAATCATGAGTGTAACAACTTCTGAGACCCACTAGTTCTTCCAGAGAATTAGGGAACCCAGAGTAGTGCTAGGGACCACGAGCACGGTCACAATATTCAACAAATATTTTATTGTGCGCCTCCATTTCTAGATGCAGGATTTCTAGCTGGGAGTGTGTAACTAAGTCTCAGTGCTCACAGAACTTATGTTCTGTAACCAGGGAAGCACTGATGTGGGGATATTTCAATCTTCCTCCACCATAAACAAGCTCTGTGGCTGTCTTTTTTTTTTTTTTTTTTAATATTTATTTATTTTGAGGCGGTAGAGAGCATGAGCAGGGAAGGGACAGAGAGAGAGAAAGAGAAAATCCCAAGCAGCCTCCATGCTCAGCGCAGAGCCCAATCTTACGACCATGAAATCATGAACTGAGTGCCCCCGGGTGCCCCTTTATGACTTTATAATAGATTCTTTTTCTCAGATGTAATTCACACACCATTCAATTAATCCACTTAAAGTAGACAATTCAGTGGTTTTAAGTATATTCACAAAGTTACACAACCATCACCACTATCAATTTTAGAATGTTTCACCACCCCATAAAGAAACCTCTCACCATTAACAGTTACTATTCACTTCCTCCCAGCCCCCCACCCCGAAGCAACCACTAACCTATTTTCTGTCTCACTGCATTTGTTTATTCTAGAGATTTCATATAAATAGAATCAGACATTATGTGGTCTTTTGTGCCTGGGTTCTTCATTTAGCATAATGTTTTCAAGATTCGTCTACCATGTAACACATTTTCAGTACTTCATTTCTTTTTATTGTTGAATAATACCTCATTGTGTGAATATACCACATTTCATTTATCTGTTCATCAGTAGACGGACACTTGTGTTATTTCCACTTTGGGGCTGTCATGAATAATGCTGCTACAAACATTTGTGTCCAAGTTTTTGTGTGCATATGTGCTTTCATTTCCCATGGATAGATACCTATGAGTAGAATTGCTGAGCCCCATATTTATGCTAAACATCTTAAGAAATTTCCAACTGTTTTCCAAAGCAGCTGTACCATTTTACTTCCTACTAACAGTGCAGGAGAGTTTCAGTTTCTGCACATCCTCACTAACCTCTGTTATCTGTCTTTTTGATTACAGCCATTCTAGTCATCTGAGGTGGTTTCCCATTGTGGTTTTGACTTGCATTTCCCTGATGGCTAACGGTGCGGTGCAGCGAATCTTTTCATGGGCTCATTTCCTTTTGTGTACCTTCTTTAAGTAAATGCTATTCAGATCCTTTGCCCCTTTTTACTTGGGCTATTTGTTCTTTTGTTATTGAGCTGTAAGAATTCTTTATATTTCAGAAGTAAGTATCTCATCAGATATATGATTTGCTAAACAATTTTTCCATTCTGTGAGTTGTCTATTTATTTTCTTGATGATGTCATTTTGAAGCATGAGAGTTTTAAATTTTTGTGATGTCCAATTTACCTATTTTTTTCTTATGTTGCTGTACTTTTGTATCATATCTATGGAACCATTCATCATGATGTTGGGTTAGGGAATGGTTTCATAGATATGATACCAAAAGTTTTTGTCTAAGAGTTTTATAGTATTAGTTCTTCCATTTAGGTCTTTAAGCACTTTGAATTAATTTTTGTACATGGTGTGAGGTAGGGGTCCAACTTCATTCTTTTATATGTGAATGCCCAGTTATCCTGTGGTAGCTTTTGAATCACTACCACAGGTAGTTTCCTGTAATTTGGGGGTATACAAGTTACTAAACCAGTACACAGAATCTAGATATATGACCAATAGTCTTAAAACCTTTTCTTAAGCTTTTGTATTCGGTCTTTTTTTTTCTACTTTAGCAATATACTTAATATTCTGCTATTTCAGGAAGTAGCACTATTATTAGCCAATTAATAATCCTATTATTAACTCATTTACTACTAATAGTAATAGCAATGGCTAGTTAGTACATACTATGCAATAGACATTATTTTTATATTTAACATGCATTAACTTATAATTTCACATGCTTTACCATATATAATTTTCCTATCAACACCATGAGATAGGTAGAACTCTTACAGATGATACTGAGGGTGAGGCTCATCACCATAAAGTAATTTTCCTTAGGTCACACAGCTAGCAGGAAAATGGCTAACAAATTGAGGGAATAAGAAGCACTGGAAAGTGAGGGCCAAAGGATGTCTGATAACAATGTCTAACAAATATGAGGTAAGCCCATGTGCAAAACACCCAAAAAGAAACAAGCCAAAATCTAGCACCAGTCAATGGCAGTCCCAGTTCTGGCCAAGGAGCTGACTACAAAGGATTGGTTTCTCCTGCCAACCCAACAAAGAGAAGTCTCAAGATTGATTTGATGGCCAAAAAGTTATTGTCGACACTCTAAAAATTGCATTAGTGATGAAGTGGTTGATGAAATGAGTCAGTTGGCACTGGATTAGAACTCCAGATATGAAATGTATTACTTCCAATCTGAGAATTAGAAATTCATTAAGCAGTACTTTCACTTTCAAAACTACCCTTTCCCTGTTTGTCTATAGGTAAAAAATGCAAGTAAAAATAGCTTTTAAAAGCCTGAATCTGTAGAGCAACTTGGTCTTGGGAACATTTATACAGATGTCTGAAACTTTTGCTTTCACTCACTCACTGTGTTCCCAGACCTGGATGGCTGGTAGGGAAATCCTGGTCAGTTTTTAGTGGAGAAAATGTGGAGAAAGAAGTGAGTTGACTTTTCCAAGTTAAATAGCTTTATAGCAGAAAATCCAGATTTCCTCACTACAAGTTGAACTCTCTTTCCCTATACCAACTGAGATCTTAATAATAAATACAATGATGATAGCTGCCATTTATTAAGTCTTAACATTATATAGCACTCTAAGCACCAGAAAGAGGGCAACTAATTTATTTAATCCATATCTTATGAGGTAGACACTATTTGTGTTCCCATTTTGTATAGGAGGGAAGGAGATGATAGATGTTAACTGACCTGCATAAGAAGTGGGGTGAGGCCTTGAACCCTATGCAGTCTGTCTTCGTCCTCTTAACAGTGTCAACAAAATTGTTTCAGAATAGCAGCGACTGGACATATAAGGGTTAAACATTGCTAGACCAACTCCAAGTTCAGTCTTTTTTACAGTAGGCAAACTGTCTTCAATACACTTATAATAACTTTATATACGAAATAACATTTTGAAGTTTATTTCCTCCCAACACGGAAGCATCACTGCAACTCCCCTGGGACTTTCACCACTGTCTGTTGCGGAACTGGTCTGGGCTTAGCAAGTATTGCTTTATCATTCTTAAATAAAAAACCATTATAGAGAATGCAGAAAACAATTTCCCTTTCAGTTTCCCCACTTCTACCCATATTGAAAAAGATGGATTCTTAAAGTGCTAAAGGAAAGCTCACAATATAATAAAAACTCAGCATCAGAAATGTTCCAAGTTCCTCTACTCTCTGCCTATATTTAGGAAGCTACAATTTAATATAGGGCTCAGCCCTCCAGAGAATCCAGGGTATCGAACTGTTAATACATTTTTATATATTTAACTGAGATAAACAAGAAAGAGCTAGAAAAGCCAGAGCAGCAATGTCAAAGACCATAATTACGATAAGACTAATCCAGCTCCCAGCAATAGAGGCAGATAGTGACTCTACTGCAATGCCGTTGTAGAGTCTGTATGGTCAGAAAACCATATCATATAAAATGTCAATGAGGCAGGAGTCTCATCATAGGAAGGCAAAGATAATTTACTCTGTGACTTCAGAAGATAAAGCTCATCCAGGAGATCAAAGAACTATTATTCTATTACTAGAATATCATCCAAATGCATTTGATAATTTGAAACCTGGATCAAACCATTCAATTGATAAAATAGTAATAAAAAGGAGTATACTGTGTTTGTAACCAAATAGACAGGAAGATCTCAATTTTGTTTTCCATGATAGAACTTAAGCCTTGTGGCAAACTTAGAATTCTGTCTATTCTAGATCATTTTAAAATTTTCCCACCGGCCCTAAGTTCACGGTTGTGTCTCCAACTATGTCATGTTTCTACGTCTTGACCACAAAAGCACCTTTAGATACATATCCATTGCTGCAATGCACTATTTCTCAAACTTGACTGCAACTTTTACTCCCTGTCAACATAAAAATAAACCTTAAAAAAGAGAAGATTACTCTGGTTACTTCATTGTTGGCAAATTCATTAACTTCTTTCCTCAAATGCTCATTAACCTTTCCATTAACATTACTTTTGACCCTCAATATTCAACACCCAACCTCTAAGACAAGTCACAGCTAAATTCTTCAGTTTGCCATTTAAGCCTTTTCAAGTCTTTGCAGGTAACGAATTTTTAAACCAACGGTTTCTATCCCAGGTAGATAGGAATTCTCCACCTTCTCACTAAACACTTTCTGCTCCTTTTGGTGCAGGAGAAACACAAACTCACAGGAGAACCACAAACTCACACGCTTATTGCACTGGGATGGAAGTCAAATACATGAGGAAATCCACTTCTCTGAAAAACAGACACGAGCACGCTTGATTGCATATTAAACACACTCTCTCCCAACCTCCCCAGGCCTTTTTTGTAATAGGGATGTCTTGAAGTTTGTTTTTCATTTTTCAAACCTTGCTTGGAGACATAGGTATAAAGAAATAGTCTCAATGGGGCATGAATGATGCTGGGTCACAACTGACATTTGACATCAGTGTAAGCACTCAGGTAGTAGACAGGCAAGCTCTGTCTACCGCGATGACTGGGACTCACATCTGGCCATTTGTTGCCAAGCAGGAGTTTAGGACTAATGTTGTCAAATCATCCAGTTCTATTAAGGGAAGCAAAAAACCCCTGCATTTTCTATTAAACCTCCGGATTTTCTGCTGTTTTCAAATTTAGGCATGAAATCTTCCAATTTTCCAATATAATCTATTTCTCTATTCTAGCATTGCAGACATCTAGTGGGATGGTAGATTCAGGGTTCTGTGCTACCCTTCAGCCAGCAGCTTCTAGCCTTTTTTGCCACTGTTCCCTCTACTCCAACCATCCATCCTGTCCACCAATCCACGTTCATCACATCCTTTGAGACTTTGCTCAGGAAGACATTTCTCTGCCACAAACTTCCCTGGATCACTCTACCCTTCATTCCTCATCATCAAAGTGTTTTATTCCTTCAGCCTTTCTATGTACGCTTTGAGCTCCCTTTGTGAGTCTTCCAGCAACTCCTCCAATACCTATACTCTAAATATCTAAAGCTCAGGACCCTGTCTCCTATCACCTTCACACATTCTAAGGACTTAGTGGAGTGTTACACATCTTGCAGAAATTACATGCATACTTTGGTTGGATAAACATTCCATTTGATTAATCTTGTAGAGCTAGCAGTTTATATTCTTATACTTGGTGCACTTCTAGATCAAAATTGTAAGTCAAAGTCAAATCTCCATACTTAAGGCAATCTTGAGGATTCAAACACTTAGCTGTAAAGGCAAGGCAAAACAGTTTATCTGGGCAGTGAAAGAAGAAGCCATCTGTTGATCTGAATCACCAAGGCAACTTGTCCCAATCCTGCAAACATTCAGTGTCAGAACTTACTTTTAAAATGCAAGTAGGGAGGAAAGTCATAGGACACAAGTGCCATCTCTTTCATGTCCTGGGCCTGTGGCAGACATCATTAATTGATCACAGCATATTTTTCTGCTGAGTCTGAATGAAACTTTAGAAATCTCTTTAACAGTACTCTACATGGATTTTGTCTTAGAAATAAAATTGGTATGTGAGTGGAAGATGCTATTATATGGATAAAATACACATCTTTTACAGGTCAAAAAAGAAAAACCAATACATAACCTCTGGCGCCTCTCAACTTCTCTATATTTTAGAAGCTGAATGACTTAGAATGGGGAAAGCTAGGTATCTAAAGTTGAAGAGTTAAGTAAGAACCAAAGAAGAAAAAAAAAAATATCTCAGGTTTAATGACTATGCCAGGTTTACCTTACCCGTTAAATTTTAATCCTGATTTACTATGTGATGAGGCTGCTTTTTTTGCGCCTTCTAAAACAAACTGAAATATAAGAAAGGTAAATGGCTTCACAGGGAGTGCTAATTTAAATAAATAAATAAATAGTTGTATTTATGTTCATATTCAAGGGGCTGTTTCATATCTCAAACACTCAACCAAAGCAATCTGGAACAACTCAGACACAAAATTACAGCAAAAAGCCAATCACCTTCAACTACACGCAACCTTATAAGCACTTATTAAAACAAATGAACCCTCAATACTGGAGAAAATAAATGGGGTTTGGTTGATTAAACCTTCAGTTGTAAGCCACCAAACACAACTTTTCAGAGTTACTTATTTATTTTAAGAGAGGAGGAGAGAGAAAATCCCAAGGAGACTCTGTAGCATCAGTGTGGAGCCTGAGGCGGGGCTCGAACTCACAGAATGGTGAGATCCTGACCTGAGTTGAAACCAAGGGTAGGACACTCAATCAACTGAGTCACTAAGGTAACCAAGAGACTCTGTGTCTTTTAAGTTAAATCCAAGACTACATGAAGCCACTAAATCATAAAATCAAGGCCCATGAAAAAGACGGAGTAGCAGAGTAGACATCTATGAGTTTGGCTTGCTACAACATACATTTGTCATTATGGTGGTGTCCATATTCCGGCCTCCTCTGCGGGACCTCCTCTTTCCAACTCTCAAGCCAGATGGTATGGATGGAGCTAACTTCACTCCCAACATCAAGAGTTGGCAAGTGACCAATCAGTGTATTTCATTTGGTGAATGAATCTGGGAGTCAGTCATTGAATCAAGTCACTCCAATGCTACTCAATCTTGAGATTTGGGATTAGAACTCTTGAGAAAGAGGACTTAAAAATAAATCCTGCTGGCATGCTAAGCTGGTGAGATATAAACTTTGAGTATCTGGTGGCCATCTAACTGCCGGAAAAAGAGACACTGCCTATGCATGACATCAACATGATGGAGGCAGAACTAAGAGATGAGAGAAACAGATTTCTGACACCATCTTTGAGCAACTAGATCCATTTATTCCTGAAGGCAAACAGCTCCTAAGTTTTCAGATAGGTAAGCCAAAATCCCCTGACTTTCACTAAGCTATAGTTAGAGCTGAGTTTCTATTACTTGCAAATAAAAAAGTCATAACTAAATGCAAATAGCTTATACTTTACTTCATTCTTAAGTGCTTAACCTTTAAGCTTTTTCGTCAGAGTTAGAAAATGTAAATTCCACTACTGATAGGCTTTTAACTCATGCTGTAAAATTCATATGATCTCACTCACCTCTTTTCAGTGCTTTTGTTTTCTCATTTATAAAATAGAGGTTAAAAAATGGTAGCCTCATTGAGAAGATATACAAATGGCCGGTAAGCACAAGAAAAGATATTCAGTAACATCAGTCAATACAGAAACGCAAATCAATTCTACAGTGAGATACCACTCCATACCCATGTGGACAAACTTGAAACCTCATTTACTGTTGATAGTAACGTAAAATGATGCTTTGAAAAACAATATGGCCGGGTGCCTGGGTGGATCAGTCGGTTAAGTGTCCAACTTTGGCTAAGGTCATTATCTCATGGTTCCTGAGGTCAAGCCCCACATTAGGATCTGCACTAGCAGCTCAGAGCCCACTTCAGATTCTCTGTCCCCCTCTTTCTCTGCTCCTCCTCCACTCGTTGTTTTCTCTCTCTCAAAAATAAACACTTATAAATAAATAAAATACTAATTCACTAACTCATTAAAAATTTTCACATTTTATTTTTAAGTTTATTTATTTATTTTGTGAGAGACAAAGAGCAGTAAGGGAGGGGCAGAGAGAGAGGGAGACAGAGGATCTGAAGCAGGCTCTGGGCTGACAGCAGAGAGCTCGACACAGGGCTAGAAGTCATGAACCATGGGATCATGACCTGAGCTGAAGTTGGACGCTCAACAAACTGAGCCACCCAGGCACCCCTGAAATTTTTTTTAAAGAAGAAATTAATATGGCACTTTCTCAGAAGGTTACACAGAATTACCATATGACCCAGCAATTCTACTTCTTGGTGTATATCCCAAAGGGGTGTGTGGGGGGGAATATATATATGGACACAAAAAAATTTGTATACAAATGTTCATAGTGGCATTATTCATAATAGCCAAAAAGTGGAAACAATTCATCTACTGATGAATGGATAAACAAACTGAAATATATCCATATGATGAGATATTATCAGCAATAAAACGTAATGGGATATGGATACACGCTACAGCATGGATGAACCTTGAAAATGCTGTGCTCAGTGAAAGAAGCCAGTCACAAAAGACCACTTATTGTCTGATTCCATTTATATGAAATGCCCAGAATAGGCAAATCCATAGCAACAGAAAGTAGATTGGTCACTGCCACAGGCTAGAAGGAGGGGAATTTGGTAATGGTAGCTAGTGGGTACAGGGTTCTTCGTGGGGTGATGACAGTGTTCTGGAATTCACAACTTGGGGAATATACTAAAGATACTGAATCGTACACTTTAAGAGGGGCTACTATAGTACAGCAATTGCAGCTCAATTAAAAAATAATAATAATTTGGCAGAAAAAAATGTTAGCCTGTTGTGATTCTCACAATGACCATTATAAGAAATCCATGATGATAATTATAAAAATGACCATTCTTGGGGAAAACGAAGAGGAAAGAATCCACGCAAATATGAAAGTCTGTTGTTTTAAAAGCTTCAGCAAATGTTAAGGGAATGGTAAAACAAAATTACCAAATGGATTTTCTCAGGTCACTTGGCTTCCTTTGTATCAAGGAATGGTCAACAAATATATAGCAGGCACACATAAAAGCTATTTGGAGACCTCTTGAGGTTAACAGCGTGCAACATACTGCCACAGCCCCATCCTGGCCAAGAATATTATTTATGTCACCCTTTCACGGCTGTATCAGTCTCCCATTAAACATTCAGAGCCTTCTTGTTAATAAACTACATTATGAGCCGGATGCATTGTCTGGATAAACTGCATTGTCCAAAATGCTGCCCCATTATTACAGAAAAATGCAGAATGTAATTAGTATTCCTCTTTGCATAAGCCACAGCTTCCAAAACTGGGGGCATATTATAAAGCCTTAATTAATAAACAAGAGTTGGGCCATGACCGGTTACACTTATCTGAATTTTATATTGTGAAGAAAGGCCACTGTTCAAATTCCGTTTACAAATATCTAAATTCTGGCTAGCCTACACGAAGACAATCTAAACAGAAAGCCTGAGAATTCTGTGTTGCTAATAGCATTGTGTTGGTACACCAACAATAGCAAGCGATTAAGTGCTGGGACATAAACCATCCTGAGAAATGTTCAGAGTGGGATGATGATAACATTGTATTTCAGCTGTATTATATGGTGCAATTCTTCCATTTGTTCATATGCATTTCCCGTTTAATGGATGGAGGAGCCAGGGTGGCTTTTCATATCACCGCAAAGCCCTAAATGTGACAAAAGAACAAAAAAAAAGAGAGAGAGAAGTGTGAGGTGGTGCTGGTTGGGAGCAGGGATACATGATGGAATATAAGTACACAGTACCTTTCTGCATTTCCAGCTGCTCATTATTGATTTTCCCCTAACCTAACCCCAAAGGAGAGACATGTATGGAAGCCATGAGCATTGAACTAATATTTGGGACCATAATATTGAGTAGCCCAGTTTATGGGCCTCAGCTAAAGGAGCATTTGCATTAAACTGCACTCACCTGATTAAAATCTGTCCGTTCTACCATCTTGAGAATTATACAGCACCTGTTATGCTCAGCTGCAGGTTGTCTGCACACTGAGAGGGACCACAACCACAGGGCAGCAAGGAGGCAGACCGGGAGAGGGAAGGGAGGGGAGAGCATGGGATGTGTGTTGAGCAGCAGATCGCATTAAAGACCGTCAGTGCTCAAATCTGAAAAGAGTCCTAAGCCTTCTGCAAATACAGAGCTGTGTGAACATGATAATTCTCTCAACAGAGTCCATAATAATGGCTTCTAGAGGCACTGTGAAAACAGGGTGGCTGAGGGAGTGTCACAGCTCAGTGAAGAGGGACTGGCCCAGCAATGGAGTGTGGCATACCCAGGAAGCCCGGGGAAACGGTCCCTGCCTCCGCAGAATCAGCATGTGCCCATGAAGCCCATGCCTGGGGGCTTTCAGCAGCCTGAACGAGCTGTCTTAGATCACTGCCCTTTCCATCAGTTCCAGGCACCAGGCACAGGCTCAGAGTCCTATCGGTCTCAGCAGGACCTGCTCACTGTGACCACAAAGATGGCATTTGAATCAGTAATAGGCTGTAAGAGGCCACCTTCATGCATGTAAAGGCCTCTCCCTGAGACCCCAGTTCAAGTGCTAGATCTATGCCATCTAGCTGTATGATCTTGGACAAACAGGCCTGCTCAACTTTCAGTCAGAGGGTGGAGTCAGATAATAACCACACATGACACGAATGCGCGAGTGAATAAATGAGTGAATACAGTCCCTACAGGAGAGTTTTTCAACCTCAGCACCATTAACTTTTAGGACCAGATAATTCTTTGTTGTGGGGGGCTGTCCTATGCATTGCAGGATGTGTAGTAGAGGAAAAATTTCCCTCCCACCCATCTGGGTTCTGTGACTGGTCTAAAAATTGAATTTATATAAGACAGATAAACAGAAAAAGAAAAAAAAATTTAATGACATACTCATGGAAGCCCCACAAAGATATGAAACTCAAAAGACCAGATGATTGAGGATTATATTCCCTCCAGAGCTAAGGAAAGGTATGGAGGTCTAGGGTTTCAAAGCGGGGAACACAGGGGCGCCTGGGTGGCTTAGTCGGTTAAGTGTCTGACTTTCGCTTAGGTCATGATCTCGTGGTTCGTGGGTTCGAGCCCCGCGTCGGGCTCTGTGCTGACTGCCAGCTCAGAGCCTGGAGCCCATTTTGGAGTCTGTTGTCTCCCTCTCTCTCTGACCCTCCCTTGCTCACACTGTCTCTCTCTCTCTCCTAGAAATAAATAAAAATATTAAAAAAAAAAAAAACAACAAAGTGGGGAACACAATCATGAGAAGGTGTGAAGAGGAGAGGTTTCATGAAGATGAAGTCTCAGGGGACCAGCTCTCTGCCATGCAGGTAAGTCTCTGGCCAGAGCTCTCTTCCTGGCATGGGCACCCTATCTGATGTAAATCTCCTTGCAAACCTAACTTCTATTCCGTTTCCTGAGCTTCTCCTGTGTCTGCAGTTTCTCAAAATAATTACATCAAAATAATCCAAACGGCAAGCAGCATGTTTTGGCGTGGCACATTCTGTACCCCTGGAGATGCCTGTGGCATTCCCGACCTCCCCTGACCAGATAGGAATAGTACAGAGCCCCTCTCGTTTACGACAACCAAATCAGCCTCCAGCCATTGCCAGGTGGCATGGCAGGGGGTGTGGGAGGGGGGCCAAAATCACTACAGGTTGAAAATCACCTCTAACGTGTCTTCCTGAATTTTAGTGCCCAGGATTTTAGAGAGCATAACTTAATGCACCATACAACTTATATCGTGCCCCCTAATTATTAGGAAAGTGTACACTGACACCTTCAACATCACTCAAAGCCCATTTCAACAAAAAAATTTTATTGGGCACCTACAGTATGCTAAGTATAGGATAAATAAGAAGAGGCTTTTCTGGCCTCTGAGGGGCTCAGAACCTAAGTGAAAGGTGGCGGTTCACATTCAAAGAAACAAGGGGAATATTCTTTTCGAGGTCAAAGAGATGGGGAATGTTCAGCTCGCCATCTTTCTAATCAATAATAGAATATCCTTTTACATGAGTAGACAGTTGAACTATAAAGGCAGCAAGAAGTCAGAACATACTTCTCTGCTGTTAAAAGATCTGTGCATATATCAGAGTGGCTGTCATTTGATAAGGTGAATTTTTGGTCATTTTGACTCCTTGTAATTATTGTTTACTGCTGTTGTCTCCTGGTAGGTGGGGGGCCTCAGACTAAGAAAGGACCACTTTATGAGGTGGTTTAGCCTGAGCATAAGCCCAGATAAAGAGCTCTTGCATGAGACTGCCCTGACTTGCTGTGTGACTCCTGGAAAGTCATGAACCTCACCAGTCCTCAAGTCTTTTCCTACGCAAAGGAGATAATCATTGCAAAGTGGTTAGCATGGCGCCCATCACAAGATAGAAACTGCGAAACCAAGAGCCATTATCATTGTTATGGATGTTGTTGCCCTTCTATTTTGTTAAGGACTGATTGTTCTTTTTTCTTGTGGTAAAAACGACAGAACATAGAATTTGCCCCTTCAAGCATTTCTAAGTGTACAGATCAGTGGCATTAAGTAGTCACATTGCCATGCAACTATCACCACCTCCAGAAATGTCTCCAAAACTTTCTTCATCTTCTCAGACTAAAGCTCTCCACACCTCCCCATCCCCCATGATTGTTTTTCTCAACCACCTCTTAGCCCCCAACATACCTTCTGAGGAAATGAGGACCATTTTCTGTCTGAAGTCTCTCTCCCCGCCTAAACTTTGGTGAGGCTCCTCTAATCTCTCTGAGGCCTCAAGTTGGGCTTGTTTATGGGGTCTGCATAGCCCAGTTGTCCCCAAAATCTTGCTAAGTTAGTTTAGAAAAAAAATCCACTCTCAATATCTAATCACTTTTGATATCTGACCAAATTTCTCATCCTCTACCTTTGGTATCTGATCACCTTGGCCTGCCTTCAGCAAGAACCCCATTAGGTCAGTTTGGTAGGACTTACCCTACCCTCTCAGAAATTTCCCATTCACTGACTCCTACTCTGATCCATGACTATAAGTCCTCACCTAGCCACGCTTCTTTAGGAATTGAACCCAGTTCTACACTGAGCTTTCTTTTCCTCTATTACAACAGTTCCAGAATGAAATATTTTGTTTGTTTGTTTGGCTCTCTCACTATGGTCAGGCTTGGGTTTTCTTTAACAGCCTATCGGTGTAACTTAAGGAAATTCAAGAACGTGAACAAACCCTAGAAACTGTCCTTAATATAGCCACTCAGGGTGATGTTGACGAGTTTGGTATGCGTCGGCCATCCCCTAGGAGTTCCATGCAAGTGATTCATGGCATCTTGAGGGAATGAGGAGAGGATTCCAAACGTTAGCACAATGGCTCCTGACTGTGGGGCCCTCTCACTTACCATGATACAAGGACTCAGCACACTTCAGCTACAAATGGAACATCTAATCAATATTGTTCCAGAAGGAACTCCTTGGACATATTATTTGGTATCCTGGAATTGGTAAGGAAAGACTAGCCGTTGGATTTAAATTATCAAAGGCACTTGCTTTTTTCACAGAAAGTGAACAAACCTCCTTGGTCAAGAATCCACCTGTTTTTGCAAGAGCACTCTTAGGGGGAAAAACTTCTCATTTGCAGCCAACTCCTCAAAATAGCTAGAGTTCATCATTTCACCTCAAACATCGGCTTCAGCACCTACTGTGTTATGCCAAGTTATTTTCCATCCACTGTCATTTCTGATCCTTTTGCAATGGAGTTTAAGGCATTTGTAGACAAGAACCCTGTCTGAGCTGTCAGTACCCTGCCTGATCATCTTCCAGCCAGTGGTCAGGCAGAAACACACAGCGAGGGATGCCCTGAAGCAGACAATCAAGGAAACTGGCCAATGAGACTGGCACCTGGTGCTCCACGGCGGAAGCCAATGCTGCTGCATTGTCAGTGGGACCTCGCAAGACCGTCTCCACTTGGACTCAGCTGATAACATGTATGGTACATCTGTCACCATATGTTCAGGTATGTTAACCTTGTAAGAGTCCCCAGACACCTCAATCCACTGGCAGCCCTGCGACTTCTACCTGTAGATCACTGTCTCAATTCCCTCTCCTCTCCCCCTCTTATCCATAAATTAGAACCTAGCAAAATGTCAGCTCCTTTGAGAAGTCTTTCCCATAGCCCCCAAGGCAGAAGTGGAGACGGCTACGTTGAAAGGGAAGAAAACAACTACTGAAATCTCCAAACTGAATCTGTACTTTGATTTATTTCAAAAGATGTGGTGTGATACACAGTGTAATATATGGCCATATTTTCCAAGTCTTAAAATCATCCAGCACAGTGAACTGGGAACTTCTGAAAAATGCAGACCCTAGGCTCTTCCCTGGCTGAGATATTGGACACCGGCTCATGGCCCAAGAAGCTGTATTATTTAAAAGCATCCCAAGATATTCTGATGCACAAACATAGTGGAAAGAAGAGCCAGGCATTACTACTGTGTTCACCTGGACCCCTGAGAGTGAGAATGCTCATCTCACAAGGTTTTAGGGAACAGTAACAGAGGGGATGGGCACAAAACCCCTAACCCATCACCTCACTACATGGAGCTATGATCGTGATTACCATGGATTTCCTTTAAAAACTACTTTCCACTTCTCAGAACCATGGGTCCAGTTTACAAAACCTTCCTCTTTTAGAGAACAAGTTACCAAAAGTAAGAGGGAATCACACCCAGATGATACCAAAACCAAACCAAAACAAACAAACAAACAAACAAAAAGAAACAGTGAGAAGTAGTTCATGTACAAAGAAGGTCATGAGCATGTAATCTGGTTTATCTGAAGGCCTGTATTCTTCTTTCCTAGTGCCCATTTCTCCTGATTGAAAGGATTCCCCAGCAGCCAAAATCATTAACAAATGTAAGTCCATCCAATGGTAGCTAAAGCAGAGAACTACCCCACCTCATAAAATGAGTCAGGCTTTGTATCTTTCGTAGACCAATACTTTAACATTTTAATACCTGAAATAAAGTATTTGTATCACAAGAAACATGTGTTTTGTGACCAGCAGGCTCTAACACAGTGTTCTACCTTTATTTATTTATTTTTTTTAATGTTTTATTTCCAGGAGAGAGAGAGACAGCGTGAGCAGGGGAGGGTCAGAGAGAGAGGGAGTCACAGACTGAAACAGGCTCCAGGCTCTGAGCTGGCAGTCAGCACAGAGCCCGACACGGGGCTCGAACCCACAAACCGCGAGATCATGACCTAAGCGAAAGTCGGACGCTCAACCGACTAAGCCACCCAGGCGCCCCAACAGTGTTCTACTTCTAGAAGCCCTGGGTTAATTGTTTCCTCAACTGAGGATGCATCACCACCATCTTGCTTTTAGTTAGGGAAGCCAAACAATGGCTCTACGTACCTGAACTCAGAGTGCTGAGTCCTAGAAAAATGCCCAAATATAGACTGTTTTGTATCACTTCTGGATATCAAACAATAGAATACCATGACAGCCACAACTAATCAAAGTCTCCTGCATGTATTTCCCCATAAAGAGACGGCAATGGGAACGCAGGGACAGTTTCACAGCTCATGAGAAAGGAGAGAAAAAAATACTGTGCAGAAGCAGAAGAAGGATGCTTTCCTATCACAGCCACCTTTTCAGATGTCTGCCCTGCAGCTTAAACATGAAGACAGCACACCAGCCCTTCTCAGAAGGGCAAACCCTTACAGGGCTCATCCTGGTTCCCTATGCTGCCAACGCCAGCAGAACAGAGTTTAAGGCAGCACTGAGCAGCCGCTTTATAAATACCAGCGTTTGGAGGCAGTGCAGCCGGAAGCAGAATCCACTCTTTAGCTAAGCAACTGGCTTAGTCACCTCTTTTAGGCTCTGGACTTCTGTCTCTGTTTGGAACAATAAAATTGCAGCTTCTAAGGTCATGGTGCTGATTAAATTTTATGGAGGCCCTTTGTACGTGTTCAATTAGAAAGTTAATACTATTATTGTTGTTGGATTTTATTATTGTTATTAAAATCATGAGAATATCAGCAAGTGTGAGTGTCCTCTGGATGTCAAGCTTGTATCATGCCCGGCCCTGGGGATACAGGTGCAAGTAGCATAGACATCATCTGCACCTCTATGAAGTTCATTGTGTAGCTCAAAGGTACGTTGTGTGTGTGTGTGTGTGTGTTTGGCCTGCACCTTGTTTATAAGCAAAACACAACATTTGGCAAAATATGAAATTGGGTGACTTTACCCCCAAAGTCCAGAGCTCTGGTTTCTTTTTGAAAACATCAGAAAAACTAGGACAGGAGATCTCTCTCCACAGGCCAACCTGCTCCGCCAGAGCCCTCACACCCCCAGAGAGTGGCCCACTGGCTTCTCTATTAAGAGAGAACTCCCTCTGGTTACCCCTGACAAGGGCCCCGGGGCAATGAGGAGCAGCATGGAAGCTAAGGACTCCGACGTGGAGGACCAGAACAGAAGCTAGGAAGGATAAAAGAAACCTGGCCCTCACTCTCTGGCACAGGGCTTATTTGTCTCTCAGCTCAGCTCGCTTTGTTGGGCTGGACACAGAAAACCCTAGAGGGAAATTCTAGTTCCAACTTGCTCTTTGCACAGCTAATTATTTGGGGCTCCCAGAAGGTTGGAGAGAACAATGATTTCCCCAGCAGTTGTAGTTGGACTAGCTTACTTCCTTTTTTTCACCCCAGAGGTCAGAACCCATGGAAGGAGAGCTATTTGTTCTGGTCTTAAACCAAATCTGCCCAGAGACACAGACAGATGTTCTGACCTGAGACCAGGAAAGCTACTATTTCAATGCCTGGCAAAATTCTCCTCTCCTGCCTTCCCTGGCAGGCTACAGACTGAAAACATGCCTTTTCCTTGTTTACTTTCCTTGTTTACCATTTACTTTTCTCCCTTGCAAAAACAAAGCAATATTCAGAAGAAAGAAAAAAAACCACACCAGATGCCCTAGAGTTGCCTCCTTCCTCGCAAGTGAGACATAGGCTGTTTCCTAGGCACATAGGATAAAGACAAGTGGGGGCATTATGGAATGAGTCAGTGAAACAACCACAACCCATCTGTACACAACTAGGTAATAAGTATCCACAACTTCATTCTAATAAGGAATGCATGACAAGTCCCTTAAAAACAAGGAAACAGGAGGGGCGCCTGGGTGGCTCAGTCAGTTAAGTGTCCGACTTCGGCTCAGGTCATGAACACACAGTTTGGGGGTTTGAGCCCCACGTCGGGCTCTGTGTTGACTGCCAGCTCAGAGCCTGGAGCCTGTTTCAGAGTCTGTATCTCCCTCTCTCTCTGACCCTCCCCTGCTCATGCTGTTTCTCTCTCTCAGAAATAAACAAAACATTAAATTTTTTTTAAAAAAACAAGGAAACAGAAGAGAAAATATATGTCCCGTAGCTATAAATCCATTAACAGTAGAAAACCCTCCCAGAGAGAATGTGCCTATGTCCACCTACAACTATTACCATCAATGGAGTCAATCATTTTAAACAGAAAGAAATGGAAGCAGTTGATTACCATAGGCTGCTCTAGCCTTCCGGTATCTGAGTACATGTTTATGCCTACCTCTTTCAGTAGAGATTCAATTGGATTTTTTGTCAACTAGATAAATGCATCAAAGACAAGGTAAGGCCCATTATCTGATTAAACCTATACTCAAGTTCATTTATTCATCCAATCATGCAATACATATTATTGAGCACTTCCTAAAAGCCAGGCATCGTGCTAGGTGCTGTAGATACCAAGATGAGTCAAAACAAAGACAGGCCCTGCCCTGAAAGAATGCCAGGGAAGGCAGATATTAATCAAAAGATCTCAAATATAATAGACCCTCTGTAAGGTGTATAAGGACAGGTACTGAGTGCCAGAGGATCTATAAGAAAGATATAGTCCAGGGGCGCCTGGGTGGGTCAGTCAGTTAAGCGGCTGACTTCGGCTCAGGTCATGATCTCACGGTTCGTGAGTTCGAGCCCCACATTGGGCTCTGTGCTGACAGCTCAGAGCCTGGAGCCTGTTTCGGATTCTGTGACTCCCTCTCTCTCTGTCCCTCCCCGCTCACACCCTGTCTCTCAAAAATAAATGTTAAAAAAAAAAATTTTTTTTTAAAAGAAAGAGATAGTCCAGTTACAGAGTAGAGGGTTAGAGAAAATATGTCAGAAATAAAAACTCATGAGCTGAGATGTATAGACTGTAGGAACCAGATGTGCAAAAGTCCTATAGTGAGACCGTGCTGAATGAATATAGGGACTGAAAAAAATGCTGGTGGGATTGGAATGGAGAATCCAAGGGACAGAGTAGTAAGGACAGAGTGTTAGTGGTGACCAGGCAAGGCATTTTGGGCCACTTCAAGGATTAGAAATGAGGGGAAGCCAGTTAGAGGTGTTCAAGCAGGGAAGAGCAGTAGTAGTTGCTATGCTTTGAGAAAAAAAAAAAGATTTAGGTAGGGAGGATGCCACATGGGTCAAGGGTAAGCCAGTGAGTCCAGCTCCCCTGGAGCACAGAAATTTTGGTGAGATAGTGATTTAGTCTTGGATGGTATGGTACTTGATGTGACAGAGTAAGGTTGACCCATTCCAACCATATTTGCTGTTGGATCAACTTAATGTGCCAAAGACATCTTAATGGCCCAAGACTGGTGTTAACTGTAAGTCCTGCTTCTGTGAAGCTGAGTAAAGACTTTTAGAAAGACCAAACCAAGCAGAACCTAAGCATGTCTATAGGTTCTTGTCCCCAGCCTCAGGGTACCACTATGCACTCAGAGTCATCACGGCTCTCTATTTGAATTTACAAATTCTGAGAAAGACTCCACAGGAAAACCAATTAAATAGGCAGGGAAGAAAATGGCCACCATTGAGCACTGAAAGGAAAGATGACAGATAACAAGTAGGTTTCAGTGAAAGTAGCTAAAATGTTGAATTTCACTTCCAGTGTCATTTGCACGGCTCCCGATTTTTTTAAAAAAACATATTTTGATTAATCAGACTATGGGTCAATCAACTGTTCCAGAAGGACAGCTCCTGTGGTCATAAATCTTTGCTATTACCTGCAGCTGACATGGTCTCAGTCCACGGGACAGTAAACAGCAAAAGACAAATGTTTCTCTTCATTTCCCCCAAAGGGAGTTAAGCAATGAGTAATAAAAGGATATAAATTATTCACAGTGCTTTAAAGAGGTTTATGATTCAAGGTTTGGGAGAAATAATGAAAGAAAGGGGTAGAGGACAGCCATAAAATAGGATCCTGAATGAACAAATTTCTTTTTAAAATGTAAGAGTGAGGGGCATCTGGGGGGCTCAGTCAGCTAAGCATCAGACACTTGATCTCAGCTCAGGTCATGATCTCATGGTTCGTGAGTTTGAGCCCCACAATAGGCTCTGTGCTGAGAATGCAGATCCTGCTTGAGATTCTCTCTCTCCCTCTCTATCTGCCCTTCCCCTCTGTGCACTCTCTCTCTCCCAAAAAAATAAGTAAATTTGATAAATCTTAAAAAAGTAAAAAATGAAAATGCATTTCTGAGGAAGGCTCAGCTCACCCACCACACACAGGGCTCCAGAACTGGCAACAGCGGCCTCCATTCTTCTACAGAATGGCTCATTCGGTCCTCACATGTGTTTGGACAATCATTATGAACCCACAGTCACCTGCGGAGAGCTCGGTTTCTGCCAATCAGTTTCTTTCAACATTCATGGAAATGGAGAGGGGGCCAGGCTTTCTGCACTGAATGCTCTCCCTCGCTCATCCTGCAGCACTGTCCCCTCAGCCGCTCCTGGCTCATTCCCACCACTCCTCCTCAGTTCAGATGTCACTTCCTCAGAACGCCTTCCTGGATTCTGTGCTGAGCCAAGTGCCCCTGGTCTGGGCTCTCCCCAGGTTTCCCTCAATTAGGTTCAGGTAGCATTTAAAGATAATTAGATGGTGGGCAAGCTTCTTGATGGCAGGGACTAAGTCCTTGTCATTCCTGTCTCCCCAGCCCCTAGTTCACCACAATCCACATACATGCCCAATAAAGCTCTGGTGAATGAATAAAAAAACCACAAAACCTGATGCCCAACTTCAAGGAACTTTCAGTATAGTTAGTGAAGACACAGCCTTTTGAAGGGTAACCCAGCACAAGGCAGTATAAAACGAGTGCCTTCTAAGTACTAAAATAGGCATTCAGAGAATGCAGATTATGCTTTTCTGGGACAGTAAGAGCGACAGCAGCAACGGCAATTCCCTGAGTGTCTATGACACCAGCACCATGTTAGTCATCTTCATAAACAGTCCTGCAGCACAATGATTTTACCCTCCTTGACAAATAAGGAACCCAAGGTTCAGAGAGGTTAAGTGACTTTTTAAGGTCACAGAGCTGGCAGCCAACAACAATAGGATTTGAATTCGGGAGACAAGATTCCATAACTTTGAGAAGGGGGAGATGGGCATCCACCTATGAAAACACAGACAAATATGCAAAGGTGCTCTGTGCAATGCATGTCCTGGGGACTGATATATTTTTAAAAAGATAAAGTTGGTGGAATGTAGGAAGGCTGGGCATGCCAAGGCTAGGAAGTGGGCTGTGTCTAGACTGCAAGGGCCCTGAGTACCAGGCTAAGGAACCTGCATCGGTCCATGGGCACCTTGGAGCCACTGGTAGCTTAGCAGTAGAGGAAATACGATCAGAGAGGACCCTCTGAAAGACTAAGTAGTGGGCATAGGCCGGACTGGGAGACAAGAAGGGGGTTCACAGAGAAGGAAACCAATGTAAGCCTAGTGCAACTTTCTGATTCTAAAGGTACTGATTTCTTGGAGGGGAAGGGATGGATACAAGCCAGACTGACAGAAGAAATCATCAGCCCTCGACAGCTGAATTTCTGTGGGTCTGAAAGAGAAAGAAATGAAAAATGACTTGAGTATTAAGCCAAGATACAGGAACACTTATGGCAAAGCCAGCCAGGAGAAGGTACTGGTTTGAGGAGAAAAGTTTTAAACATGCTAAATACGGCACTATAAGGAAAATGTCTAAAATCCAGCTAGAAATCTGGGCCCAAAAGGAAGAGAGAGGAGTGCAAGATACGGAACTTGGGAGTCATTTACCCAAAAGTACAAACACAAGCCCTAGGAAAAGTCGATAGACCTTTAGGGCTGAGGAACAGAGGAAGAGGGTTGGAAGATATGCAACAAATCTCAGTAAACACTTACATTTTGACGGCAGGGGTCTGCAGATGAACAAGTAAGAGAGACAAAAGAATGAAGATCTAAATGCCCAATATGAACCAGACACCATTCCAGGAATTTATTTACATGTTATTCCACGAGGCAGTTATGATCTTATTTTATAAACACAGAGGCTGAGAAGTAATATATCTTGCCAAAGGCCATACAACTAGCCAGGGACAGAGGTGGGATCACAGCCAAGTTTGTCAGACTCAGGGAACATCTCGCTCACACCATGCCACCTCCCCAAACAGGACTGTGGTAAGAAGGCCAGGGGAGGGGAAGAATTTTCAGGAATACAGATGATGAACTCAGTCAAGGGCACTGAGGACTGAGAAGTCGCCGCTAAACCTGGAGACTTATCTCTCAGGGGGAGTTGTGGCAGAAGGCCTAAAATTAAGGGGACTATTGTGTGGTACCTTGACATCTGGGGGAAACTGGGGCAGCCTTGAATGGCCTATCTACAAGCTCCTCTTCCCATTCTGCTCCTGAAGTTAAAGTCCCCCAGCCAAAGAACTGTCCCTATAATGGGGACCAGGCACGGTTCCCATTATCCCCAAGTAAAGGGTTTCATTTCCTGTCGGTAACTGGAATCATTCAAACAAGCCAAGTACATCTCCTTGCAGAAACGTCTTGATGCTGCAAAGCCTACCTCTCACAGCCCCTGGTTGTTCACTCTTCCCACAAGCAAGTGTCCTTGTGGCCTTGGGGTGTGCAACAGTCTCCTCCCCCAGGCTGTGAGTATATGTAACTAATAAAATACTGGCAATCTCGTCTGTCGAGTGTTGGATATCATGTGTTACGCTGGGCCCATAACCATATGGGGGAATCTTTCCCTTTATCAACTGGGGGAAGACAGGTATTAAAACAAGAGAAGATGCCTAAATGTTCAAGATGAAAGTTACACGAGTGAAACGCTTCAGTTTAGTAAGTACTTGCTTGATTACAAGCAAAGAAATCTGAGAGATGAATGGCTACTCTTTTCTAATTTTATAAATCAGGAAACTGAGGAAGAGAGATGAGATGGCTTCCTTGGGACCGTGTAGCAGGAAGCTCTTCTCTGAGCTGAATGCTGTATTCTTCTCCAAGATTTTCTTGATAGGCTCCTGATGTCCAGATGCTGCACAAGAATCACATGTAACCAGAATTTACAGAAAGCTACTGCAAGCAATAAGAAAAATGCAAAAGCCTAACAGAAAAAAACAGGCAAAAATATGAATAGGTAATTCTCAAGAAAAATAAATAGAAATGGCCAATAATGGGAGAATGTTCAACCTCATTATCAATGAAAGAAATTCAAGCAAAAATCACAGTGAACCATTTTTTCTGTATCTTTCAGGTTGACACAGTTTTAGATTTACACTACCCTATGTTGGTGATGTTATAAGGAATTAAGTACTCTGAGAGGCAGATGACATGAGTAGAAATTCATACCTTTCTGAAAGACAGGGAAACAAGTTGCATAACATTTTTAATGTTATATTTTGTATAACAATTTCATTTCTTGGATTATAGCCCAAGAAAACAACTTGTCAAGTACATAAAGATATATGTATGAGGACGTTTATTCTTTTTCTTAATGTTTATTTATTTATTTAGAGAGAGAGTGTGAGAGAGAGAGAGAGCACATGGGAGGGGCAGAGAGAAAGAGGGAGAAACAGAAAATCCCAAGTAGGTTTTGCTGTCAGCGCAGAGCCTGACATGGGGCTTGAACTCACAAAACTGTGAGACCATGAGAAGAGCCAAAACTAAGAGTCAGACGCTCAATTGTCTGAGCCACCCTGTCCCCTGCCCTGACTCAGGACTTTTATTCTATTTTTCTTTGTAATACGGAGATATCAGAAACAATCTTACTGTCCATCAGAGGGGATTGACTAAATAAATGTGGGATACCTATCAAATGGAATACAATGCAACTTTTAAAATGATGATGTAGATCCACATTTAGATATTAGGTAAAAAAAAAAAACACTAGGTTAAAAATTACATGTGGAAGAGCATGCATATTACACATAAATGTGTATACTTCTGTATGCATGTACAGGGAGACATTCAAAATGAAATTTACAAAATTTAAATACCTCTGAGTATTCAAATTTCAGGTGAGTCTTCCTCTCTTCTTTAGTTTATCCTAAAGACATACCAATAATCCATATCAATAATCTGGGGTGGGGGTTTGGAGCTTTTCTCACTTTGGGGGAAAATGCATTGAGTAATGACTATTTCCCTTCAAAAAAGAAAAAGTATACTTCAGAAAGAAAGTACAGAAATTACGCACTATGTTTTGATTTTGTACTTATCCCAACAGACACACATGAAATCCTAGAAGGGAATGAGCTATGCACTGGACTGCTCAGACTTCATGATGGGAAGTACATTAAACAGAGGCTTTTGTGCCCTATGGGGAGGCTGTGCATAAAGAGTGAAAACTAGAAGGAACTTGGGTCCGGTAGAAGGAACCTGGGTCCGGTAGGTGTCTCCCAGCCTTCTCTGATTGAAAAGGACACCTGGGTGTCCTAACCAGCGAGAGTCCACTCCCCATTCTCAACAACGGCTACATTTTTGCCTTTGCCTTTGCACGCTCTTCAGACCCATGGCTCTGGATAAATTCCACTCTTAGAGCTTCCACCACCTGAGAAAAATGCCACTGTTTCAAAATCCCATTTGTGCCAAT
This sequence comes from Hyaena hyaena, assembly GCF_003009895.1. Taxonomy (NCBI): domain Eukaryota; kingdom Metazoa; phylum Chordata; class Mammalia; order Carnivora; family Hyaenidae; genus Hyaena; species Hyaena hyaena. Next base: position 700,660 of record NW_024081173.1, read on the forward strand.
TTGCTGTTAGAAAGCTTTGTGGAGGGCATGCGTGACCTATAAAATATGTGTCTGAAAAATTAAATGCGAGAAATCGGTTCCAGATTTATCTCCCAATTCTGTCCCCCAGAGGAGGGCAAAAGATGACATGACAGAGCCCACAGAGAGTTTAATTCAGAAAGACAGACACTTAATTCTGTTATTCGGAAAAATTACAAACCCTACTATGTCACTTTAGAAATATCAAAAAAGAGATTTCCATGTATCCCGTTAGGCGTCTGTCATGCTCTCAATAATATCACTCTTGACAGTTGTTAAGAGAAGCAATATACATTGGCCTTCCAGCTCTTTCAGAACACACAACTTAATCCATCTGGAAGTAGTTGTGTTGTTGACCCTGGGGTTCTTTTTATTAGAACACATTCAGACACAAACTCTGGAATAGTTCTGGAATATTATATGAGGGTGAATTACAGGCAGTCACACAACCTAGCATTGTCCTTTAAAGCGTATTTATGAGGCAGAGCCAAAGGCTGGCAAAACCCTCCTTCGCCACAGAGGAAATCTAGGCTAAAAAGGAAAATAAGAAGTTTATGAACTATTAAAAAAATAAAGCCTCAGAGTGAGGGAGTTATGGATTAAGTTCCAATCCATTAATTCTTTTATTCCCTGACTGAGCTGGCTGAAGACATGCGGCCCTCTGGTGGGCAACAGAATCAGTCCCATGTAGAATGCACAGGAAAAGGGATGGAATGGCTGGTAAGTTGGGGGGGGTGGAGGTGGGGGGGGTGGAGAGAGCCATTCATTCAGACGTTAATTTATAAGGGAATCTGGAATTCAATAATCTCACATCCCCCAGGTTAGGGAAAGATCTACTCCCCAATTTCATTTGGGAGTTCTATTATATTAAGCAATATTCTGTTTGGCCAGACATGCCATTCTTCTCTTGAAGGAAATTAATTTCTTGATTCTTCCAGCTAATATAATCCCAATTCAGTGCTTAAAGTTTTCTCAGAGCACTACTAGATGAAATGAAGTTCTAAAGTACCTCTTGCGGGAACTTACAAGCTACACATGGAAATGATGGAGGAGGGTCCAGTTGAGAGGGCAAGGCTGGGGAAATCAGGTGTTGATCTGCCCCTCATAAGCCACACTGGTGATTTGTTAAGACTGCTTCATACCCTCGGGGTGCCCGAGTGGCTTGGTCAGTTGAGCCTCTGACTTTTGATTTCGGCTCAGGTCATGATCTCAAAGTTCATGAGATCAAGCCCCATGTTAGGGTCCATGCTGACAGCACAGAACCTGCTTGGGAGTCTCTCTCTGCCCTTCTGAGCTCCCATGAGCTCTCTCTCTGACTCTCAAAATAAATAAACTTAAAAAAAGAAAGAGTGTTCTATATTCTTAGCTCTTTACTGAGAAGGGCTCTTTAATGATTTACAGAGGAAATTTATTTTTAAGAATGGAGGGCCTTTGGGGTGCCTGGGTGCTTCAGTTGGTTAAGTGTCCAACTTCGACTCAGGTCATGATCTCACAGTTAGTGGGATCAAGCCCCATGTTGGGCTCTGTGCTGACAGCTCAGAGCCTGGAGCCTGCTTCAGATTCTGTGTGTCTCTTTCTCTGTCCCACCCCTGCTTATGCTCTGTCTCTCAAAAATTAATAAATGTAAAAAAAATTTTAGAAAAAAGAATGGAAAGATTTTGAACAGGATAAATAAAAGATTATAAGAAAAAGAAATACAGTGATCTCCAGTTGCTTAAACGGCAACTCAACAAGTCTTTACCAGCAAAAGGAAAAGGTCAGAATCAATAAAAGGGGCTTTCCTTTGGAAGGAGATCTGTTCTCAGTTTAACACAAATAAATCCTTATGGTGGGCCTTCTGAAGAGCAAGGAAATGTTCAACTATACAAGGCATCTGGCCTTGCCAGAAAAATTAAACATCTGCATTTGAAATTCCCCAACGATATCAAAACAAAACAAAACAACCCGTAGACACTCTGCCCCCTTCCTCTGCCCTCTGCCTGCAGGGCAAGGGTTAGTTACACTGAAAAAATAGAAACAAGTCTTCAAATGTAAAGATTCTACTACTTGTAGATGCAATTTTGTTCTAAAAGTAGCTTTTGGGGAGTGCCTGCCTAGCTCTTTTGGAGGAGACTGTGAGTGTTGATCTCAGGGTTGTGAGTTCAAGCCCTACATTGTGTGTAGATTCCCAAGAAAAATAAACTTAAAAAAAATAAGTAAAAGCGTTTTGGAGACATCATCTTAAAGGTGATGTTAACTGGGAAAATCCCACATATAAGAAGAGATTTGTTTGGGAATAGTGCAGGATACTGAGTATCACTGATGACAGAACTTTCCCCTTCAAAGGCATCTTGGCCAAATTCACCATCTCTTGTTCTTTTATGTTTATTTATTTATTCTGTGTGTGTGTGTGTGAGAGAGAGAGAGAGAGAGAGAGAGAGAGAGAGAGAGAATCTTTCTAGCTGAGCATGGACCCCAACAAGGGGCTTGATCTCACGACCACAAGATCATGACCTGAGCTGGTATTAAGAGTCAGATGCTTAACTTATTGAGCCACCCAGGCACCCTTCTCTTGTTTTTATAGTACTTGCTTTTGTAAAGTAAGTACTGGCTCAACTACTATCATCTGCAAGATATACAATGAATGCCATTTTTCTCAGCCTTATTTTCTTTGACAAATCTAATGCTCACTGTCATGGGAGAGCTGTTCTGAACACAGATATTCTCAACACAAACACACAGATACACACACACACACACACACACACCACATATACACATATACCACATACATACACAGTTTTATTGATGAATTCATAAGCCTGATACTCACCTAATTCTGCAACCTTAGTTACACCCAATTCCTAGCTCTTACTAGCTATACTTTCTCCCCTTTTTCCTTCCTCTCAAGAAAGCGTATCAGATTGCAAGCCAGCAAGGGATTAAGAATTTTAACTTTATATCTGCTTTCATTAAAAAAAAAGTAAGTCCTCTGTATCCTTAAGCAATTTAAATATTATTAGGGAAAAATTATGGGGAATATATCTCACAAACTATCACAGCCACTGCTGGCATTCAGCATCAGAGTTAGTTTCTTGCCTGTAATGGTCCCCCCACCCACATGCAGGCATTTGTAAACACACACACACACACACACACACACACACACACACACACACACACCTTCAGCTATATAAATCCTACCAGTATCTCAAAGTCCATCCACTCTATAGATGCAAATCCTTCAACATCCCTTCTCTGGACTCTAGCAGCATTCACAAACTTGAGTTTTCCAGAAGACAGGGGCATTATCTGCATATTGGAAGCCAATTTTCAGACACAAACCTTCAAAGCTGAGCAGTGGAGATAGGGCAACCAGAAAGAGATGTCCCAGCTGAAGGAGCCACGGCTGGTCAGCCCCAGCCCATTGCTGCCGTGTGGGAATGCAGCCCAATGCCACTCAATCTCCCCATGTTTTAAGAGAAGCCAGATATCTGCATTTTATTTTTTTAAGTTTACTTATTTATGTTGAGACAGAGACAGTGTGAGGGGAGGGACAGAGAGAGAGAGAGAGAGAGAGAGAGAGAGAGCGAATCCCAAGCAGGCTCCATGCTGATAGCATGGAGCCTGATGCAGAGCTCGAACCCACAAAGCTGTGCGATCGTGATCTGAGCCAAAAGCCAGAGTCCACACTTAACTGGCTGAGCCACGCAGGCACCCCAAAATATCTGCCTTTTATGGGAAATATCCCAATTTTAAACAGTGGCTCAATTATGAAGGTTAAGAAAACAGCAAATATGTGACCTGTGTTAAACCCATGAAACCACTAACTTGCATCCTCTGGTCCCTACCAAACATGGGAAGCTTAATGATAAAGGACACACATGTAAATAGCTGTGGTGTATGTGTGCATCTTACATCATCATGTAGATCAGTATATTTCAGAAAGACATATATAAATTTGTGTCATATATAACTTGAAAATAAACCAGGGCTTTACCTCCTGGTCTTCAACTTTAGCTTATTTAAAATTTCAAATAATGAATAAGGATGACCTTAGGTATTTATACTTAGAAAAAAAACGACATGGGTCAAGGAAGTTAAGGAACACTGACCCTGACGATACGGTATACCCTTATCTATTTTATTCAGCATGTATCAAGAGTATAATCTAAACACCTAGGTTGGAACAGAACTCATTTGAATCTTTTAAGGAACTAGACTCTGGACAACCATTTCATGTGTTAGAAAGTTGATTCTGCCAGATTGTACACAGAGTACCAGTCAATTTCCAACGTGCCAATAAAGCATCCCATACTTTGGTCAGTTCTTAGTAAGAGCTGCCTGCACCTTAATATGTTTACTTTATAATGTTAATAGTCCTACCCCAATCAAAACAGTAAAGAAAAGCACCTAGCACAGAAAATGAATTCAAAGCATATTAGCTGAACTTGTCTAAAAAGAAATAAGCAAAAGACAAAATTTCCAGGCATCTTGTCTCTCTGTGGAGAAGCAAGAACGCCCTGTGGCTTGGACTTCCTTTGTCAAAAGCATCCCCATACCTTTCTGTCAGATAAACTTATTTGGTTTTTCTTGTGTAATGGGGTGAGTATTGTACAAGGTTTCAATGCCTTTTTTTCCAGCTCAAATTGTCCCTCAGAGGCTCAAAGTAGTAACAAAGTGCTTTCCTGCATGAAAGTGCTGTCTACATTTGTCTGGCAAATATGACGCCAACTGAAAAGCCTGATAGGTGTGTAATTTGTCACGGGCACAATCGAGCTCCAGGCTGCTTCCACCAGAGAGCGAATTCAACTTTATAAAGAGAAGCGTGGACAGGAAAGCCTTCCGGCAGAATTTCCAGTAACCAGAATATGGGCATGAGATCCAAAGACTAATAAAACAGACTGGGGAGAAGGTACTGACGAAGCAGCAGCCTAAGGAGAGAAGAGGGGGGATCTGAGCCAGGCTTTTGTAGTCAAGGACAAGGGATGGCACAGAAAAGGGGAAGATCTCTGGTGTCACCTATAACTCTGTAACAGCTCCAGGGATCAGGCTACATTGTCCTAGTTTCTACAGATGTGAAAACAGGCTCATAAAGGTCTATAGTCTCACCCAGCCACTCAGTGGCTTAACTGGAGTTTGGCCAGGTCTTTCTAGCTCTAAAGCTCAAGGGTAGTCAATACCTAAATGTCACCTTCCAATAAATCACCTAGACAGTCAACTGCAGGTAATTAGCTATGCTGTGAAACTACAGATCGGGGAGAGGGTGGTGTTCATCTTTTAGCTTAATTTTATTAAAGACATAATACACCAACCATAGAAAACAATATGCTGAGCTATAGCAAATCAGCGCTGTTGTAAGTGTGTTTTACTCAAATATATATTTAGCGCTTACTAATACCTTTGAGATCCCCCAGATCCTAGAGAGGTAGAAATTCAAAGCATTCAAGATAAGCTCAGAGGTAACCTTTTTCCCCACCTCCCCATTACTGCATAAACGGGAAGATATTTTCACTGAAAAGGAAGCTTGTTTACTGAATCACCAAATATTTATTGAGGAACCATCCAGGTCAGAAGTGGCTCTGAACTCTGAGTATGACAGAGTGAACAAGATAGAGAAGCCTGTGCCTAAATGAAACTTGCTTTCTTTTGTTTAGAGACAGACTCAGCAAAGCAAAGGAGGGAGAAGGGGAGGAGCCACTTTTGGTTTGCGGTAAATGCTGTGAAGCAAATATTGGGGTGCCTGATAAATAATTAACAAAAGACAGCCTTTATAGCGGGAGATGGGGGGGGAGCCATGGGGGGGAAGCCTCCCTGAGGTGAGGATGTTTAAAGAATGAGATATAAATCAGGACAAGGAGTCCACATTGGAAGGGGATGAGGAAAGGATGTTTCTGGCAAAGCGACCAGTGAGGACAATGAGCTTCATTTATTCCAAGAAGGGTTAGCCCCGCCCTGTGAGTGGGCACAGCAAGCTGAGGTGTGGGTGCACAGATGTTGAGGGGCGGGGGGTAAGAACGAGTCCCTCTTACATGCCACTAGAGTGGGTCTGGATTTTATTCTAAGCTCAGTGGAAAGCTGTCAAGTGACTGGGTCTCAAACAGAGGTCCAACACACACAGACTGAGGGTTTTATGTCAGCCGTTGTATGAAGAATGGGTAAGAAGAGGATCAGCGAACGAGCGGGAGAACCAGCCGCAGTGGGGAGACAGCACTTGGAGGTTCTGCTGGATGCCTGCCATTTGCCCTCGTGATCTACCCTCCACCATTTCTTATCCAGTTGTCTGCCTCAGAGGCTGGCTTCTGTAGGTCACAGCCAAGGCTACCCTTGGCTTCTGACTTCCACTTGGTTTGGCCAATGGGAAGCTCCAGCTGGAGGTTAGAGGAAGGGAGAAGAGAGACTTTGGGGGTGTTGATTCCCTCAGCCTCCCACTCTCTGCGCCTCTCCCCTTCCCCAGGGGATCCCAGCCTGGTTGTATCCCTTGACCACAGACTGCTGGATGGTCAAACGGCTTCTGCCAGGTGGTCCATCCTACATCTCCCCTTCAGCATCCTAGTACGCTTCCTCTCCATGCACCTTCCCTCTCCTCTCCTCTCCAGGCCTTGCACGGTACCAGAAAAGACTGCTACTAGGCCTCAGGGCCCTGCACTCTGGCCTTGTGCTTTGAAAATGGTACCTTTATTAAACTCTAGTCAAATTACCCGACTTGTAAATGCCATCTGTTTCCTGCTGGGTTCCTTACTGACACAGTAAAGAGAGGATCTGATTTTGAAAGTTCAGTTACTGTGGTCCTTGACTAATACTCTGTTCTGCTGACGCTCTGTGCTTTCTGATGTAAGGGTCACAAACCCAAAAAGATTTCCAAGAAATCATGCACTTCTTGCCTTCTTTAGGAGAACCAACAACCATAAACTGACCAAAGAAATAAAATGTCAAGATCATAGGTGTTCAGAAAACAAAATAAGAATTCGTCATCGCCAGTATTTAATTTCAGGCCAGTTAACAAGAGCTCTTGCTTAAATATTTAGATTTATAGTTCTCCTTCAACTTTTCATTTATTTAATCAATGTTAATTAAGTCCTACTACTTGCAAGGCATTATTTGAGGCACTTGGGGATAGGGCAAAGATCAGACCAAAATACCTTCCCCTTTGGTGCTTATACTCTAGAGGACAGTCATAAAATAAACAAATCAACAATATCTGACGTGCTTATAAAAATTACTTAAGGAGGATAGAGGGTGGGAGATTTCTATAAGAGAATATTACCTTTCTTAAAAGGTAGTATCTGAGCACAGACCAAAAAGACAGGATGAAGTGAGCAATGACAACCCCCCGGGGAAGCATGACCCAGAAGAAACTACGAGAGGCTGAGGCAAGAAGTGCCAGACACTTCCAAGTAACAGTGAAAGGCCAGTGTGGCTGCAGCAGACTAGGTGAGACAAAGCTACCAGCCTTTTGGAGAATTCAGCTGCTATTTTGAAGACAAGAAACCGTTAGGATTTTGAGCAGAGTGGTGACAGGAAGAGACTTAGTTTGGGGAAGATCCTTCTAGCTGCTGCCCTACAGATAAGGTGGCAAAAACGGAAAGGCAAAAAACACTCCTACAGAAGTCTGGGGCAGAGATGCTAGTGGCATGGACCAGGGCAATAGCACGTACGTGTGATGAGCAGAGGTAAGTTAGGCATTGGATACACACGCCAAGTGTGGAGCTGAGCTGGAGACAGAGATTTGGAGAACATCAGGAAACGCCATGAGCCCGAAAGAGACCACCGAGGGGGTGAAGAGAGGAAGCGACAAATTTGAAGGATGGAACCCTGAGGAACTGAAGGCTCACAGGTCAGAAAGATAAAGGGAGCCAGAAAAGGACTTTGAAAAGGAAAGGCCAGTAGGGTAGCAGGAAAAATCAGGAGAGTGCGGTGTCCCAATGCCAACAGAAGAAAGCATGTCAAGAAGGAGGAAGTGATGACAGCGTGTCTGGCTGGCTCAGTTGGTGAAGCATCCAACTCTTGATATTGGCTCGGGTCATGATCTCACGGTTTGAGGGATCAAGCCCTGCATCAGGCTCTGTACTGACAGGTGGAACCTGCCTGGGAGTTTTCCCTCTCTCTCCCCCTCCTCCTCCTCTCTCTTTCAAAATAAATAAATAAACTTTAAAAAGGAGAAGAAGGAAAGGATGTTGCAGATGGCTCAAGTGAGAAAAGAATTGGGGGCAAAAGAGTCTGGCCAAAAAGGGGCCTCCAAGGATGCCGCAGTGCTTGGAGAAGTAGTGGAGATGATGTTCTCTGTTGTCCATGAGGAGCAGACAGATGCTTAGTACGCAAGAGTTAAGGAGGTTTTCTTCTTTCTTTTTTATGCAATGTGGAGACAGTAGAGCATCTTTGAATGCTGCTGGGAATTGTCTAATAGGGAGAGGAAACCAGGGGATGCAGAAGTGAGAGGGGTAAGGCCCAGGGCCCCCCTGAAAGCCCTGGGTAAGAGAGCAGCATTAGTCCTGTGGGAAAAGCACAGGGCCTATTTGCACACAGGCTGGGGGGAGCCTGTGGGGGTTTCCTCCTGACTGAGCTTTTCTGCTTAAAACAGGAAGCAGGGGCGCCTGGGTGGCTTAGTCCATTAAGCGTCCGACTTTCGCTTAGGTCATGATCTCATAGTTCATGGGTTCGAGCCCCGCGTCGGGCTCTGTGCTGACTGCCAGCTCAGAGCCTGGAGCCTGTTTCAGTCTATGACTCCCTCTCTCTCTGACCCTCCTCTGCTCACACTGTCTCTCTATCTCTCTCCTAGAAATAAATAAAACATTAAAAAAAAAAAAAAAAACAGGAAGTGCAGTTACTCATTCAGTAGAGAACCGGGGAGGCGCCCCTGGAGGCCCAAGGAAAGAAGAGTGTGAAATAGTCATCCAGGGCAAGGGGATAGAGTAGGGGCAGGTAGCAACTTGTCTTTGATGTGAACCCATAAATCCCATTAGTATTAATTTAGGGAGGAGAAAAAAACTAAGATACTCGTGTGAAGAATATATGGAAGATCTGGCAATCGGAAGCTAGAGGGAGGAGATTCCCAATCACCAAAGGGTGCACTTGGTGGTGTTCTCCCGGTTCTGATCCAGGCGAGAGGGATGTGTGGAGCTGCCCCTGTTTCTGAAAGTGCCCTCAAGAGAATGTGGGGATTCCCACTTTCCCCAAGGCTTGTGCGCAATTCAACCAAGGCAGCATTCAAATATATGGAAATGATCTCTATTTTAGGTTCTTTCTCATTTAGCCTTTTAGGTTCTGAGAACTAGCAAAATAAATCTCAAACTCTGCTTTTAAAAGCTTTCTTGTAAATCATCCCTGGTTTGTAAAAGCCAAGGTCCTAAATATAACCAGAGAGGGGAACGAAAAGAAAAAAAAAAAAAAGACTAATGACCCCTGACATTAGAATTCAAAATGCCCTGCATGCAAATCCACTTTCCCCTCACTCTTTTGTAATGCAATAAACAGTGAGAATTAGAATTGCAAAAATACCAAAGGAGCTACGTGAAAATGATACAACAAAGTAGTTTCACAGTGATATTGAGAAAGGAATATGAAATGAATAAAAGATAACACGGAGAGACAGAATCTGGTGTTAGGTATGTATAAGCGAGTGTGTATATGTGCACATGCATGTCTGAGTGAGAGTAAGTGGAAAAGATTATTTATTTCTTTGCTTTATTCTCTCTGAACAAATTTTAAAGAATAGATGCTGCTTTGGTCACCTTTCAACAATGTGACACATGGTTCCTATTTTAGTTCCAAATGATTTTTCATTAAACAGTTTTTGAAATATTTACTTGTTAATATAAAAGATCGTTTGAATGTTTAAAAAAAAAAATAACAAAACCAAGCAATTTTCACGATAGACTTTCCAAAACTCCCTGATGCTATTTTCTTCCAATTGTTATGTATCACATTCCTAGGCACCACACAACCCTGATGCTACAGATGTTTCTCTCTGGGCTTCAGTTAAAAACTTGAAATGAGGGGCGCCTGGGTGGCTTAGTCGGTTGAGCGTCCGACTTTCGCTTAGGTCACGATCTCGCGCTTCGTGGGTTCCAGCCCCGCGTCGGGCTCTGTGCTGACTGCCAGCTCAGAGCCTGGAGCCTGTTTCGGTCTGTGACTCCCTCTCTCTCTCACCCTCCCCTGCTCACGCTGTCTCTCTCTCTCCTAGAAATAAATAAAACATAAAAAAAAACAAAAACAAACAAACAAAAAAAAAAACTTGAAATGAGACAATGAAAGGGAGGAAGACAGATGCCCTGAAGCCAGAACACATTAAGTACTGCAATCAAGTTTTGAGAACTCATTTGCCCATATGGATATATCGGCTGCACAGAAATGGACTAGCGCTTGCTCCCACCCCATGTCCTTCTTTTCCTTTATGTGCCACTCCCAACCGCAGGATGAAAGAGAAGCTTCTCTAACTGGTCTACAAAGAAACAGAAAAGCACATGTCTAAACATTTCTCCTCACTTGTTTCCTGGCTTCCATCAAATGTAAGTAATTTCATATAGTACCTGGGCTCACACACCCAAAGAGAACTCTGTGATTAATGCAAAGGGCAGTCCAACCACGGCAGACACCTCCAGGTGGGCAGGCTGGGCAATCTGCTATGACAGGCAAGTCAGTCATGTGGCACTGAAACTTCTGGTGTGGATGACACCATCTACCTACTCAGTATCCACTCTCCCCCTCTTTGTTACCAACAGAACCCTGATTTTTTAATGAACTAAATACTCAGCTTGAGAATTCCTTGCATCTAGGGGTGATCAAAGGGAACAATGAGATGGATAAAAAGGTGCTTGGTGGGGCTTCCAGAAAAGTCTGTTGAAAAGGGAAGGCTCAGATACCATCAACAGGCTGTGAGCTTTAGTTTTTGAGCACCTGTCTCTCCTCTTTGTCCTGCCTGTGATAGCCAGAGATGGAGCGAGCCACCAGGTTTTAGCCATGAGGACGTAAGTCTCCTGACAAGGCAGGACCAGGCAGAAAGATGGAATGATCTGGGTCTTGATGGTCCTCTGAATTTGTCAAAGCACCCCAGGAAACACAAACTCTTTTATGGTCACACCATTTGTGATGTTTAAATTTACGTGACAGTATGAATTGGTCACAGTACCTAGATATTTGGCCAAACTTGTCTGGATGTTGCTGTGAAGGTATTTTTTTTTAGGTGAGATTCACCTTTAAATCAGTTGACATTGAATAAAGCACATTACCTACCCTCCACAGTATGAGTGGGCCTCATCCAATCAGCCTTAATAAAAAAAGTGACTTCCTCTGAAGAAGAGAGGATTCTGCCAGCAAGCCACCTTTATACATGAGCAGCAAAATCAACTCTTCTCTGGGTGTCCAGCCTGCCAGCCTTCCCTGCAGACTTTGGACTTACTAGTCTCCACAATCACATTAGTGACTTCCTTAAATCAGTCAATCAATCTCTCTCTCTCTCATATATATATACATGAGATACATACAGTTGACCATTAATGACAGGGCACTGAACTGCCACACAAGAAAGAATATGGGTATAACTTCTGATCCCCACAAAACTTCTTTACGAATAGCCTGCTATGGACCAGAAGCCTTACCGATAGCATAAACAGTTGATTAACAGCTATCCTGTGTATTTATTATATACTGTATTCTTACAATAAAGTGAGAGAAGAGAAAATGCTATTAAGAAAATCATAAGGAAGAGGGGAGACCAAGTGACTTAGTCAGTTGAGCATCCGACTTTGGCTCAGGTCATGATCTCAGGGTCCATGAGTTCAATGCCCTCATTGGGCTCTCTGCTGTCAGGGAAGAGCCTGCTTCTGTCCCCCTCTTTCTCTGTCCCTTCCCCACTCTCTGTCTCAAAAATAAATAAACTTTTTTTAAAAATCGTAAGGAAGGGAAAATAGAGTCCTGTCATGTATTTATCGATACCGTAAGTTTACATCATCATGTTTACAAGATAAATCACATGTCTGTCAGCACCTACACCAATCTAGTCTTACGTGACACAAAATATGCTACATGTTACACGATTACACACACTAGGCACCAAAAATGGAAAGCTAATATAAAGTCTGCATGAGCATAACTTCTGATAACTTTTAATTTTTTATAATAATTTACATATATCTTATGGTAATAAATGACAAAATAGACTAGTATCCACTTATATTTTATGCTGTCATAACATACTCACCTTTTTCTTATTTTTTAAATATCTCTAGGCTACATCGTTTGTGATTTCTTTTGAATTGCCATAAATCTCAGAAAAATTTCCAACATGTTCCTTGAAAAAAATTGCATACATATATGAGAGACAGAGACAGAGACAGAGAGAGATTTCCTCTTACTGGTCTGTTTCTCTGGAGGACCTGCCCATCACACGACTGTAACGGGGTGTCCACTCACCGCAGCTGAAAGCAATCCTCTCTGGCACCTGAGACCCCCCACGTCCCGAGCTGGGTAACTGTGCACGTGCCCCTGTGACTCCCAGCCTCCAGATTTGCAGAGTGGGAAAAGGAGTGATCTGGACTCCCTGGGCGGGCTGGAAGCACTGCATGAGACAGCGTGTGTGTAGGCGTGCTGTGCGTTATGCGGCCCACTGGAAATGTCAGGAAGCACCGTCATCACAGGCTCGTTGTGACAATTCACAACCATAATTCTCCATTCATGGCTGCATTCATTTAAAAGAGCAATTACCTTTAAATCTGACCATCATAAAGTCATTATGTTATATGTCACTTATATCTCAATAAAGCTGGGGCGGAGGCAGAGGCGTTATAGAACATTTGCAAGTTCATTAAAGCACAAGGAAGACAATGTTCAACCATCCTCACCCCATCGCTACTGTCACCTACTAGTACCTAGCATTTATTGAGTTCCAACTGTGTACCAGGCAGCACATGAATCACCATAATGCAAAATCTCTACCTTATGGGGCAGAGATAGGTGGGTACTATTTTGGCACCCATTTTGTAGAGACAAAACTAAGAATGAGAGCAGTAAATAACTTGTCCCAGAAGATGCAGCTAGTAAGTGGCAAAACCAGGATTCAAACCCCGAATTCCAAGTCTGAATAATGCCAAAGCCCACACACTTAACCATGGTGTGTGGTTGTGTTGTGTGCTTTAATAACGTCTTTGCTAATGTAACAGCACTACAGCCCATTGTCGGGGTGACCTTGCTTCAAGTTTCTGCGCTCCTTGCTTGCTGACCTAAGTCCCTCGATCTATAGCAGAAAAACCTGACTTCCCTTGAGATCTGTAGACCACTGCCCTTGAGAAGTGAAGAACCAAACCTCTCCAGAAGATTAGTCCTGACTACATTGGAGAACAGCTGCAACTGATGCCAGTTATACAGGTTCATGTCAACATAAGACTGTCTGCCCGGGCCTCTCGTGTATGTAGCCCCTCCTTATCTTTTAAACATCCCCGCCCCTCACCCCTCCGTTTACTCCCAGACAGAGAAGACAGTCTTTGAGATGTTTGTCTACCATCTTCCCAGGTTGCTGGCTTCCTGAATAAAGCAACCTACTGGTGAGCAGCTGAACCAGAGTTAGAATAGGCTCTCTGTTCAGGAACACTAATACAGAAATGGGATGTGACTGGGTAACCCTCAGGGGAATGAAAACAGTATATGCAGGTTGCTCAGCATATAAACAAACGTAGATTATTGTATTACGGGGCTGCTAGCTCTCTTGCCCAGGGTGGCGTTTTAATTTGAAATGAAGAAGACTCTTCCATATTAACTAACCCCACTACACTCACCTTTACTTCAGATAAAGATATCCTGTCTGTCAGGCTCCCTGAAGTTTATCTGGAAGGCCAGGTTTATCCATTTCAAACTGCCCATACATCCACAATCTCACTTCATTTTCCCTGCGTCAAGAAGGGCATGTGCTATTACCTCCATTTTCCAGGTGAAAGAACTGACCCCTGGAGAGGTTAAGTAACTTGTTCAAGGTCACACAGCAAATTAGTGGTACAAGCAGGATTGGAAAGCCTATCTCTCCGATGTCCAACCTGGGACACTTTCCATTGTTCTGTGTTCCCTCTACCTGTCACTTCCTCCACTCCTGAGGGGCTTAGAAGTTGATGGGGCATGCTATCTATTCCTCAGGGTAAAACCACCCTATCTGGGTAGGACACACACACACACACACACACACACACACACACACATACACACACACACACGGGATGCACTGTAATTGTATCTGGCAAAATGGTTTTATAACAGTCCAGTTGAGGATGCAGAAAAGTCCAGGCTGCCTTTCAGAAAGAGAGCCCAGAGGGTCAATTTCATCATGAAACAGGATTTCTTCACTCATGGGTGGATGGGTGGGTGGGTGGACGGACGGACTGCATTAACAGCGGCTCAGGGGACTGTGGGATAAAAGCTCATTTAGCTTTCATTGCACTTAGGCAGTGACAACGCAAACTGCAACTGGGAAACAGGCTTGCCCAAGAAAGAACATGGAGAAAGCTGCATCTTAACCCTTCTGTGACTTTCTCCCCATTTCTAAATCATATGGTATTAAACAGTTCTTGCGTATAACAAGTTACTCTTTTGACTCATTAAAGATGATATTTACAAAAAATAAGGAGCAAGGATGTAATGATTAAGGGAAAAAACAATCCCAGGATGAGATTATGGTCATATTCAGTCTTAACCTGAAACCAAAGAAAGTACAAATGGAGGTAACACACCACACCGTCTATGTAGGACCAAAGCCAGGAATATCAGGTGGAAATATTTGCCTTTCATAAACAAGGCAACCAGTCAAGCACCTGCTTCAGTGGCACTGGCCTCAACAAAGCAGAAGCTTACTTCTCTCCTCAGGGCAGTTGGATGAGTACACATAATAAGGCAAAAAAGAGGAACTGCAGAATTTGAAGCTCAAAGACGAAAGACTGGTATTGGGGATAGAAATTCCTAGGAAACTGAAACAAGGTTTCTAAACATGCTGTCAAATGACCTCTCATCAAGTGAGAAGCAGCACTGAAAGCCCGACCGCCTACAATGTTCCCTTTAAAGTCATCAGAAAACTCAAGGGTCTTTTTCTCTGTTACATTAGCAAGAGGAAGTTTGGGAAGTTTAGACTGGGGAGACTGGTCACCCTGTTGAAAACACACTTGCCACAAACTCACAGATGTTCAAATTGTGGACCAAGTTTCCTTTCAAACAACAACAGAAAGTGATTTGAGGCCCACCAGTGTGGGCTGGGGAGTGAGCATAGTGAGAAAAGGTGAGAGAAAAGTCAAGGAAAAAAAAGCCCATCGGAGGTGCTTTCACTAAAAATGCTGGGATCTGTGTCATCCAGTCATGGTACCATGTCCCAAGGAGAAACACAATCCAGGATCCAGAGACTTTTCACATTTCTACCTAGACACACAACAAAATGTAAACGGGAAGAGCCCATTCTTGATGCACAGAAAACATAAAAATTATTCTCTTCACATTGCTGCCTTTCTCAAAATTCCTCACAAGAGTGACCACAAGCCCATGAACACTCTCCCTCCTGGCCCTTACCCCAGATGCTCCACCCAACCTGGGCAGGCTGAGCTGCTGGCTCACTTTCTCTCTCAACTCTTTACTATGTAGTTCAACACAGCCTCTCAATCTTCTTAGTTTTCTTCCACTTCCATTCTTTTTGAGAGGACCTGGGAGTTTATCAAGGGAGCTCAAATTCTTTGTGTGTAGAAGCTAGGGATCATGAATATCCATGCGTTAATACTTCACCGTCAACACATTATGACATCGTGTCCCTTTGAATTCCATTGTCTTAAACAAACTCAAAAGCTCACACTTTAACAGAGGAGGCTTTTCAAAGGGTAGACCAAGAATTTGACTCTAAGAGGTCCAAGAAACTCAAATCTGACTCCAGAGATCATGGTCTTTCTGTAACATCAAAGATAACAAGAGGAACTAGGGTTGAAAAGAGATCTTTTTTCCCCACCTCATTTTGATCAAGCCAGTAAATGTGACTACATGCCAGGCACTGGGCTAGGTGGTAGGAGTCCTGGTCCTTAAAGAGATCATGATCGGATGCAATGCTTCTCAAACTGTACTCCTCAGAGCACAAGTATCCTTGTGAAAAGGGTTCCATGGCCTAAATACTCTAGGAAATGTGGCTTAGTCGATATCCTTCAGGATATTTTTCAAATCTATCCTAATTCCAAATTAAAGAAACTTTGTTTCTTTACTCCAAGATTTCTGAAATTCAATTCAGGATGGACCCATTTGTCTTGCAAAACACACACCTAGAGATGAGCCCACAAATGTTAATGTAGAGAGAGTCTACCTTTAGCTGAAACAAACAGATGAATAATTGGCACCTTGAAGATGAAATAAGGACAGTGAAAGCATTTTCATACAAAGCACATCGTATTTCAACCCAAAAGGCTAGTGAATTTAAATGTTGTCCAAACAGAGTATCTCTGTCTGCTTGCTGCAATGAGAAAGTGAGCCATGAATAAAAATGGATTGTACAGGGTATCCATTTGCTTGTGTAGGCAGTGGGAGAGGTAACCAGCCTTCCGGAGAAATTGTAGTAAGATCAAATCCTTGGTATCCATAGGAGTTACTGTGAGGAAAACTCTCTGGCACCCAGTGAGTGGATGGTGACAATTCCCTCATCAGTTCATGCTATAGCTTCAGCTGCAGTGTCAAGGGCTATTTTCTCACCAGGCCAGTTCAGTGTATGATGTGGGAATTATTCCCGGAAGCTTCGCCTCAAGTCTGTTTCTCTGGGACTCCAAATGATTCTTTGAAATGTCTCATGTCCCTAAATAAATTCCTTTTCTATTTAAACTAGCCAGAGCAGATTCTGATGTTTGGAACTAATACTCCCAGCCATATTTTCTTCCCTCACTTCCAGCATCCGGGCAAATAACAGTTTTAGCCATTCACAATCTAGCATTTCCCCTCGGGAAACTCTAATCTAGTAATACTTTTCTGTGGACTCTCCACTGCCCTCCTTTACCTTCCAGCTCTACATAGTCAATGAAACTGACCCCTAGTTCTAGAATCCCACCTGTATTCCTTGGCAACTCAATCTTCTTTCTTAGCCTAAGGCCAGTCTACTTATTGGATGAAATATACTTTTCTGTCGGTCAACATGGCAACATCTTTGGCTAAGTCAAAGCTTAGCTCTTCATTTATCTTTTGAGTAGTAAATATGTCCCTGGATAGCCCAGTGCTTTGAACCCAATATTTATCTCTCAACCTATCCCATGCTTCAACAATCATTTTTGCTTTTTTGGGTTATGCTTTGCATAGCTCTTTCAAAGTGTTAAGAAATCTGTCAGAGTAACTTCAAATCAGGAGCTGGGTAGTCTGCGTATTAAAGCAAGCAAGAACGCCAGGAACTGTCCCCATTTCCCAGCTTGGTGACTAGGAACTCGGGCAAATTAAAGGGGCATCCATAGCACCCCCTCAAAAGAAGGCACTCAACGCCTTCACAGGCTTCCATTCAAGAGCAGAGAGTCAAGGCCAGTGGGAAAGGTTACTTAAAAAGTGCTCCAGGAAAATGTTTAAGTAGTCATCTTAGGGAAGCAAAAAAGCACATTTCTTGATGTAGTGGTTTTAAAAAAGATTTAGATCCAGCATGTGAATTCCCATAGAATCCTACTTAGTCGCCTTATCTATGTCAAAGCAAACTTAGTTTCACATCAATGGTGCTTCTCATTTATCTTAATGCTAAGGATTTATTTCTTATGCAAAATTGTTTATTTTTACCAGCTTGGAACTTAAAAAAAATCACATTCTCTTCTTGAAGAATTTTCATTAAGCCAAGGTGTCATCAAGCTGAAAATCTGCAGACACAATTTTGGCTTACTTTCTCAGGAAACTCAGAGGAGTGCCCGATCCAGGCAACAGAGGATTATCGTAGGCACTGCTGACAGATTCTTAACAGCGTTGGGAAAAGAAAAAACATAAGTGGTATATAATGATTTACAAAGATTTCTGCTCTAACCTAAAGTTGAACCAATAAGTTAGTCTAGACTGGCCCATAACTGTCTGTGGCCCGGAAGCTGCATTCTTCAGGGGGAAAAAAAATGTTGTAGTTGAAACTCAGAACAGTTTTGTCCCCATGATGTGTACAACAGACCTGGGTTAATATAATCTGGTACCTGGGATTATGCAGGTTATGACCGAGATAAAAATTAAACATGCAAATGATGGATTACATGGAATGTTTGCAATTCATGTATTTATTCATTTAGGTACCATAGAGTCATAATCACAATGTGAGTAGGTAAAAATCATTAACCAGAACAAAATTATCATATTACCCATGCAGTGTTATAGAAAAATAATGAGAGGATTTCAAGGAAAAAGAGTCAGACTTCAATCAAACATTTCAGGCAGAAAGAGAGACATTAACAGTTACGATGTGCACAGCAATAGTCAAGGAAACGTGGAAACAGTTGAAACCAACAATTAACCCAAGGTCAAAACCCTGAATATCAATATTTATTAGTGTACTTTCTAGCTCTGTGTCCAATTAAGCTCAAAAATCTCCTTAGACTTAATCCCCCTGATCATATGGGTGTCTAATACCTGTCAATGCAATTTTCTTGTTCGCTAAGGAAACACTCTTTATTCATTTCATTAGTCTTTATCATCACTATATTAAATTATCCTTCCTAGTGTTTTCCCCTGGCTACCATTTGGGTGCCATGACAGCGCTTGTTTTCCCAGAGTCTCGGCCCTTGGATGTCAGTGGTGATTCGGTTCCTCTTTTTTCTCACAAATTAAACCATCCCAGCGCCTTGCAAATGACCAGGCAACTGCTTTACTACTCTAACTTGTAACTTGAGCTTCCTACCAAGCTCTTTAATTAAGCCACAATATCATTGCTTCTCTGGTTTACAAGATAATCATCTAATTCCCTTTTGTTAAACTATTGGGCCTTTGGCCTTACGGTTTATTCACTTGGGAACTAGATTACAGCTTCCCAGACTAAAGCTACAGTGGCATTATTGTGACTTGTTACAAGTTTAATTAATGCCAAACAATGGCAGCCTAATTTCTGGCTTAATACCATCTCCTTTCATAGAGCTGCACCCTCGTTTTGCCTTGAATAACCCTCTTGATTAGTATTTTCTCCAAGTAGTCTCAACTCGCTCCTCCTGTTGAATCACAACATTCCTACTGGAATGTGGAAGCTCAATTTTAAGACATTAAAATTTGGGGTCTGGTTTTGCAGTTATGTATTTGGTGGACCAGCTGAAGGAAGATAAGAAAATGTTAAAATTATCTTCATTGAGGACATCATAATTGCTAGAACAAAGCCCAATTTATGAAACTTTTTCACATAACTTGTCAGACAGCTGGGCAGAGTATATATTACTCTGTCCTTTTTATTGATTGCTGGTTCAACCGTGTCAATGCCTACCAAGCCCATGACTTTGTTCCAACCAACAAAGCTCCTTTTAGGTCCTCTTATTTTTTTTTTAACAGCATAAATAAGACCATTAGTTGAACAAAGGGGATGTTGGCTTTTAAATAAGGAAAGTTTGAAAGCCTCTGTTATCGAAAAAGGAGTTAAAAGCTCCACACAGAAGTGAGTTTAGCAGAGTTTACCAAAGTCAAACAGCGAATAATTGAAAAAACAGGGACAACACTGGGGTTTCCCGCCTCCGAGGTCCAACATTTATTTCTGATACACTTACAGTCTCTGGTAGGGAGAATGCCAAAAAGAAAAAAAAAAAAAAAAACTCATGTGTGAACTCCTTCTCATGAGTTCAGCTTTTGTTTTTTTAAATAGGCTTCTTGTTGATTGCAAGACTTCGGCTCTAGACAAGTTAGATATTTCTTACTGATTCATTAAGTCATTCCTTTACCAATAAGTTTACCCTGTGCCAACCACTGTACTACCTTAGGAAGTCAAAAACACACAAAAGAACTGAATACTGTCCCTGCACCAGTCAAGCATACCAGTGGGACATCCATGAAGGAATTAAAGACCCAGAGAAAATCACTGACAATGTAGGACAAATGACATTATTAAGCCTTAAGGAAAGAAAAACTGGTGAGATTACTACTAAGAGAGGAGAAAGAGAAACAGAGAGAAAGAAAGGATGAATTAGAGAAAACAGGGTCAATCATTTTGAAGTTCTTTACCACTTCTCACCTTACAAACAAGGCAAACTGGTAGCCACTTGACCTCTGTAGGGCTCAATCTTCTCATGTGCAAAGTTCATATAATATTACTTGTTCCCTCTACTCTGCAAAGTCCACTGTGAAAATATCACAAGATAAAATATTTTGAGGGCTTTTTAAAAAGGAAAAGGTCACCTACAAGTAAAGTAAAAGGAAAGGGTACTGCTTGGCTGAATGATGAAAGATGTAAGGTAGGACAGTATAGGGAGAAAACCACTTCTTATTACTTTGTCCAAAAATTGTTTTATAATATTTTAAAGTCATCGTCATTTTTAAAAACTGAGAATACTCACTATAAACCTAGTTGCAAAAAAAGAGTCTCAAAGTTGAAAACTTGGTCAAAGGAAAACCTTAGGATTCTATGCAGAAGGGCTCCATCACTGGTTCCAACCCTCACACCCCAGGAAATTTAAGTTTAATCACTCAAAATGTATTGATGGAGAACTTTTTTATGGCATGTTTTATTCTAAGTTGTGGGGAGAGGATGGTGAGCAAGACAGTCTTGGTCCCTGCCCTCATGGGATGTAATTCTACCAGTGGGGAGTAGAGAAAGGGATGGGAAGATACCAGTAAGCAAAGAAATAAATGTGGGAACAAGATCACTTTAGTATGTATCAGTATGAAGACCATAAACTAGATGATGTCAGAGATAGTGATTTGCAAAGGGAACAGGAGAAAGGTGGTCCTTTAGCTCAGGTGATTAGGGAAGGCCTTTCAGGGGAACTAGCATGTGAGTAGAGATTAGAATAACTTAATATAGAAACAGTACAAAATGCTAGGCCAGAGCTGCTGGATAACCTGAGGATAAGGGTGTGAGGCAGGGATCAGATGGAAACCTGACTTGCTAGAGAGGTAAGGGTATTAAAAGAATATGATTACTCATTCAGTTAAGTGTTTGACTTTGGCTCAGGTCATGATCTCGCTGTCCGTGGGTTCAAGCCCTGCATTGGGCTCTGTGCTGACAGCTTGGAGCCTGGAGCCTGTTTCAGATTCTCTGTCTCCCTCTCTCTCTCTCTCTGCCTCTCCTGAGCTTGCACTCTGTCTCTCTCTCAAAAAGTAAATGAACATTTAAAAAAATTGTATGTAAATTTAAAAAAAGAGATTATCATTGTGGTGAGAAAATTAACCCGATCTTGATGAAGAAAAGCCAACCACAAGCTTGATGCTAACCCAGACAACCTCCCATTTATTTACCAAGTTCATTTAGTTTTCGCTGTGGCCACTTAAAAAGACTAGAGAGGAAATTTTAACCCAAAATACAAAGGGAGACCATGGAGGCACTAGCCACATTTGTTTCTTGTGAGTCCCTCAATAGGTCATTGGAGGGTCAAGGAATACTAACATGGCTTCCTCTACTGAACAATCCCAAGTTAGTGGGGGCTTAATATAGTCTGTAATCCAAAATGGTAGTTGGAGTAAGGTCTTAGAAACTAAAGATGTGTTCTGTCAATGAGAAGTCCTGGTAAGAATCTGATGACCTCAAGATAAGGAGCACTGTACAAAGGGTTACTGCTATTCCCATTCTCTGAAGGTTACTGCATATAAAACAAGGTACCTTGTTCTATAGATCTCTCCTTCTTGTTCTTGTAACTGCTTCCTCCTCTCATCCCGTCAGGCCTGGGGGAGGAGACGTGGGTAAGAGCCCTACTAGTTCCCAGTTACTGCACTCCCCCCTGTGCTTCTGCCAGGAAGATGGGGATCCGAACAAAGGCCAGAAATGTAGTTGGAATAGTTGAACTTTTGGGTGTTCTCCACACAGAGGTAATCACTGATGCTGGAATTGTAGATGAAATTTCTAGGAAACACATCATCAAGAGACAAGAGCAATGGATTGATGAGTAAACTTTAGTTTACCCAAGTGAGGAAGCAGGAAGAAAAGCTGGGAAATGGGACAGAGAAATAATAGTTGGGAAGAAAAGAAGCAGAGACAGCATTTTTCCCAGAAGCAAAAAGGAGAATCTTAAGAAGAAGGAGAAAGAAGGTCAGAGAGTGATGGAGAATAGCCCTTCAAAGTGACGAATGAGATCTTTGGTGCCAAGTTGAAGGTAAAGATAAGAGTGGTCTGTTGCAGTGATGGAATCTGTATGCCAGCAGAAGTCCATGAGCCCACTTTCTACACCACAGGCAGAGAGCATACCATTAAACCCCCATGGAGGGAAGTGCCTCCTTGACTCATTCTGCCAACATTCATTCACTCATACATTCCTGAAATGAGCAGAGGGTTGGGGGAGAATTTATTCACTACTGCAGCTTTGCTCACTGCTGAATCTGAAAGCTGACCTTGGTGTGCTCTGAGTTTCACCTCAGAAAGAGCATGGCAATTGAGCAACTCCCCCGGCATAGGAGAACAGAATTTGAGAATGATAGAAAAACAGGATTCCCTTCCTTCTTTGGGCCCCTGAGTTGTGTTGCCGTGCCCTGTAGTTGCAAACGGGGTATGATGGGCAGTAGGGGGTTTCAATTCAATTTAAAGCAATAAGTCTTTGCTGAAAATTTACATATACTTAGAAAGGAGACAGGTGCTATGGGACACAGAACTAAATGAAAGTTTCCCTACCCTTCAGGAGCAAAGAGCTACATGCTAGAAGCAAAACCAATGCCCAGGCAAGAAATAGGGGGAAAAAATTACAATGCATTTTTCATGATTAACGAAACGTATGGGATTATCTATGGGAATAAAGACAGAAAAATTCAATGTCTTATTTTTGCTGTTGCTGTTTATGTGTATGTGTTTTCTAACATTCTACATTTGGCATGAAATTAGTATTAAAATCAGGAAAAAACTGCAATAACTTTTTTTAGATAGCTCCCTTCGAAAAAGAAGGAGATATTGATCGTCAAAACTAAGACAGCCATGGGCGAATCCCAGGCATGCTTCTTCCTAACAACTTGACCTTGGGCAATTTCCTTAACCACTAGGTGCCTAAATTTTCTCATCTATAAAATCTGTGGACAGGTGTTTTCTGGTAAGAAACAAGAAAATAAGACCATATCCCACAAGAAACATATAGGAATAAGAAAAAAAATCTTTAAATGTTACAAACTTCCTCTAGTTGGCATCTTAAAACTAAAATTCGTGAAGTTACTAAGTTACTCATAAGGATTTTAAGAAGAAATGATGCTTAAGAATAGAGATGGCTCAGATTCTAACTCCATCCATTAGTTATCAATAACTGACCTCAAATGAGTTATCTGTTTTGCCTCTCTTAATCTCAGTTACTTCATCGACAAAATGGGAATAATAATAGAAACCATCTCTTAAGGACATCGTGAAGAAAATGCGTGTGAAATGCTATCATGGTACCTGGCAGAGAGTAAGTGCATAATTACTGGTCATATGCAAGTGTAATTATCATCTGTAAAGGCCAGTGCTGTTTCAGACAATTCTGAGAGAAGACAGACGTGAAGAGGGACATATCCTTTTCATCTTTATATCACCAGTGCCTGACACAAGACCCTATCACAAAGCACAGGATTGATAAAGTTTATGAATGAATGAAAAAAATATATGGGCTGATTTTCCCATTCTGTCAAGGGTCACATCTATATATTACTAAATTGGCCTACACAAATGAAAAAGATACATTTTTAAGTGTTTGAATTCAATTCAACAAGTTTAAAAATTAATTCATTTCATCAAGTTCTCTGAGTTTATTCAGTAAGGGGTAGGAGAAGCCGGAGGCATTTTTACAGCTTAAATATACTACCTGGTTATTCAACTTCCAGTGAGAGGCTTAACCCACTGGGAAGAATCAGAGGGCTTCTTTCATCTCTCAGAATCCTAGTAATCATCTTTAAAGGAAAAGCCGGTGTAAGAAAAGAAAGCAGAGAGGAAATGAGGGAGGCGGGAGAGAAACAAGACAAAAAAGAGAAGAAAAAAAACCCAGAAGATGGAGAGGAGAAAGGGTCTCTCCATCCTAGAGACATATTTTACTACCCCACGCTGCGTGATGTGCTATTTTGCCAGCATCTTCCAGCTACAGTTCCCAACGAAGGGATAAAGAACAGGCAGCTTCCAAGTAATGACCCATATGGGTGAGATTTTGCTGCAGGTGTAAAGGGAAAAGCTTTCCTATATTGGAAAATATATATTGGTATAAATGTCGCCAGCTCTACCTAAAAGAGAAGAGCAAAGTATCAGAAAATGTGAATTTGAGTAAAATCCCTAGGACAGCTTATTATGCATACTAATATTTTCTTGAATATTTACCCATCCTCTGAGCACGGCTCAAATGTTACTTCATCAGAGAAGCCTTTCGTCAACACTCAGCCTGGGCTGGGTACTTTGTTATGTGCTCTAGCAGCATCTGGTACCCTTCCACTAAGAGCAGGTACCACTGCTAATTAGGTAATTATTTAGGTAATTAATCTATAATATCTGTGTTTTCTGCAGGATGCACGCCAGGTCCATGTTCCTATCTGCCTGCTCACTCTGAAATCACCAAACTCATATACGCCCTGCAATGAAACCAATAAGCAAATACATACAGATAGAGTTCATTCTCATTATTTGTGAACACTGTATTTGTGAATTTGCCTACTCACTGAATTTAGCTGTAACTCCAAAATCAATGCTCATGGTGCTTTTGCAGCCATTTGTGGACATGCACAGGGTGGGGGAAAATTTCTCCCCAACAAAGTTGGGGGACATTTTGTTCAACAAAATGACACTCTGCCTTCTTGTTCCTCTTTTTGTTTTTTCTTAGAGAGAGAGAGTGAAGGAGAGTGGCAGAGGGAAGAGGGAAAGACAGAGAGAATTTTAAGCAGACTCTACACTCAGCACAGAGCCCAAGATGGGGCTCAATCCTACGATCCTGGGATCATGACCTGAGCTGAAATCAAGAGTCAGAGGTTCAACGCACTGAACCACCCACGTACCCTGACTCTCTGCCCTCTTGTTCTGTCATAATAGAACTGTCTTTTCTAGGGTCTATTTAGTGCCATGCTTTTTCACATTTCTGTGCTTTTCGTTGGTGTTTGCCTGTTTAAAATGACTCAGGTGTAGTGCTGCAGGGCTCCAGAACGTTCCTAAGTGCAAGAAGGTGGTATCTAATGGAGAAAATACAAGTCTTCAATAAGTTTCATTTAGGCATGTGTTATAGTGCTCTTGGCCATGTGTTCAGTGTTACAAATCAAAAAGAAAAGTTAAATAAGGTGTCTTTAAGCAAAAACAAACATAAAACAAAATTATGTATTAGTCAGTGAACAAAACTGTGGCCAGAGACTTGAAGGAACCCTGCATTTCCTCTAAGAGCAACAGTTTAGCATTCACCAATTCAATGCTTGTAGCAACTATATAAAACATAAATACTGTGCAAACTGACCTTCAACTGCATGTATATTGAACATATACATGTATAATTAATGTGTGTGGGGGGGGTGTATGCACATGTGTGTATGTTCAATAGCTTTCATCCATTTTGGAGTCATACAATCTGTCTTAAAATCTGAGAAAGGTCTGGATACTGAAGGATGAGGGGCAGTGTAGGGGGAAGCATATATATCTATAGGGGCTTATGCTGCTCAGGGGATGGCTGGGGGGTAATAACATTCACAGTATAGTCTAAGGGAATGTTCTCACTCTATAGATTTGTTTACTATGGTGACACTTCACATCAAATACAAACACCCATGTGCACGTGCAATGATTTTGGGCATTCATGGCTTCCTTCAAGGTACCACAGGTCAAAACCTTAACATACAGAGAAATCAATATTAAGAGAGGGAGGGGTTGGAATAGACAAATACATATATATATATCCTATATGGCATATTCAGTTTTACTTCAAATGGTTTACATTGGTTAAGATTTAAATTATTTGCATTTTACCCAGTAATAACAAACACCAGACAATTCCAAATTTATGTAATCCAAAGAAGAAAGAAAATATTTTAGGAAGCACCGGCTTAAGAAATCCCCTAAGGTCGGTGTGCCTGGGTGGCTCAGTTGGTTAAGCGTCCAACTACGGCTCAGGTCATGATCTCATGATTTGTGGGTTCAAGCCCCGCATCAAGCTCTATGCTGACTGCCAGCTCAGAGCCTGGAGCCTGTTTCAGATTCCGTGTCTCCCTCTCTCTCTGACCCTCTCCTGCTCAGCCCATGCTGTCTCTCTCTCTCTCAGAAATAAATAAAACATTTAAAAAAAAAAAAGAAATTCCCAAAGGTGAATGAAACATGGGTAGAAAACCAAGAATTAACTAAATATATATATTTTTTATTTTTAATATATATCAATATATATTTTATTGTATTTTATATATTATATATTTTATGTAATATATAATATGTACAATTTAACATATATATATAAATATAACAATATATAAATATAACAATATGTAACTGTGTGTGTGTGTGTGTGTGTGTGTGTGTGTGTGTATTGCAGAAAGAATGTTGATGTTAGAGGCACCTGGGTGGCTCAGTCAGTTAAGCATCTTACTCTTGGTTTCAGCTCAGGTCATGATCTTACAGTTTGTGAGCTTGAGCCCCACATCGGGCTCTGCACTGCCGGTACAGAGCTTGCTTGGTATTCTCTCTCCACACACCCCCTCACTGCCCCCACCCTGCTTGTGCTCTCTCCCTTTCAAAATAAATAAACTGAAAGAAAAACAAGGAAGAAAATAGTATTTTTTAAAAAAAGAATATTGATATTAACCTTTTTCACTTGCTTTCCTAAGATTCTCTGGGTTCTCAGGTCTGAATGGCAGGCAGCAATATGAATTCATATTGCTTTTTTTGACATCGAGATTCTTTGTAAGTAACTAGTAAGCACCTGATTCTGTATCCCTTGAACAAAAGACTATATTTCTTAGTGAAGCTTCTAATTAGATTGTTGGTTGAGGATGAAATAGAAAGAAAGAGAGAAATTCCTATAAATGGTTCTGTGGAACCTTCTGGTAGTAACTAGAATAATTATACTGTTAATAATTCAGTGTTGGTTGGAAACTATACAATTGTGAGTGATTTATAAGACCAGAGTTGGCGTATGTTGTACCACAGGTGGATGCGAGGTCACCAAGAAACCACTTCACAGTTTTCTCAGAAGTGTAGAGTCAAAAAGGTCACTTGTGGTAAAAGATCTTTCGGATTAGTCTTTTAAATCAATGCATGAATTAAAGACAATTTACATATAAATAGGCTAATATTCTGGCTTTGAAATTAAATGAATTTTTAAAAGATTTAAGTAACTGCAGAAAAGGTCAGTTAGGCATTAAGTATACATAATGTGATTTCTGAAAACTGCTTGTCTTGTTGGTTTATTAATATTTTGTATTCATTGGCAGTGTCAGTCTAAAAATTACGTGCATAATTAGCAACACACCAAAGTCAAAGGCCCCCAAAGTAAGGAAACGTATCCCATAAGTCAGTATTTGGTAGAACATGTTGAGAATCTGGACATAAAAATAGTCCAAATTAACCTTTGCCCACATGTTTGTGCACATTAGATTCAAACATATCACAACATGTTCTAAACAAGCATGACATCATTCCAGTGAAATTTACCTTGACATTTAGATTCACTGATAAATCACAGCTGTCCCCCAACACAAAAGCTATAGGTAGTCGGCTGAGTTATCAGAGAAGGATCATAATCACTATCTGTAATCCCAATTTGTGTCTTTGGGAGTATAAACCTATGTGTACCCTCTCTTCCACGTGTGAGAAAGAGGCAGAGCAGAATTTCCATAGTATCAAACCTGACCTCAGCCACCACATCTCTTATGCACATTAGAGTACTTTAAAAAACATTAGACCCCAACATGAATCGGTGAAGCACAGGGCACTTTTAGGGCAGTAACTCTATTCTGCCCAATATTATAATAATAGATACATGACATTACACATTTGTCCAAACACAGAATGTGTACCACATAGAGAGTGAATCCGAATACAAATTAGGGACTTTAGTTAATAGTAATGTATCAATATGGATTCATTAATTATAAAATGTATGACACCAATGTAAGATGTTAATAACAGGGGAAGCTAGGTAGAGTGAGAGAGGGTACATGGGAACTTTGTCCTTTTTGCTCAGTTTCTCTGAAAACCTAAACCTGCCCTAGAAAAACAAAGTCTATTTTTTTTAAATCGTGGGCGAAATTAATAATATACTCAAGACACTTTCTTTAGGTAGGTGGTTTTCAAGCTATCCTCTAGGGAAGCCTCTCCATCCTAGATAATTTGCTGACCAGCTGGCCTGGGGGTATTTGAGCAGAAGAGAATAGTGAGCAATGAGAAGGAAACCATTCAAGCTAACTCCAAACCCCCACCCCCATTTCAGGCAGAGCAACTCTCCTTTCATCTGTTGTACATACTGTTTTCCTCAAACTTCCCACCTGACCATCAATACAGCCTATGACTGAGCTAAGCAGAAACTCAGTGAATACATAGGAGGGAGTCCAGTTGATCAGTACTTACCGAGCATCAACCGTGCACCCAGTACTCCTCTAGGCTACACAACATACTTTGAAGATACGAGTGAAATACAAAGCTCTGTGCCAGCCCTCAAGAAGCTTATAATATTAAGGAAAGATAAAGCTAATATTCATAATAAAATATGGAAATAGAGGGTGCCTGAGGCCCCCAGCACTCAACGTAATGAGCTAAAACCAGATTTCAGGTCTTCTTTCAGGTATCAACAAATTGCCAGCCGTAAATGGTGTTAGAAGTCAGTACGAAGGAGAATATTCCAATCCCCAGATTCCCTAAATCTTAGTTTCCCTTTAAAAAGGCAAACTGCATGCTAACAAAGTCAGACAGTCAGCAGTGGATGGTGTCTTTATTACAGACATATGTAAAACGGATGTGTAAGCAATGCTTAACTATTTTGTTATCTTCAGTTACCTACATGCCTCTTTTCCACAGTTCCCAGGATCTTGCAGATGGTGGGCTGGTACCAAACAAAGCCACAGCGGGCTGGAAGATTTGGTGACCTCTCCCAGGGGCTGTTGAGAGGTGTGCTGCCCTGACGGCAGCAGAGCAACCTCTAATCAAGGCGGCTTGCTGCCTAAGACCTTCTCACCCTACCCCTGCAGAAATAAACACTTTAGACATTGTTTATCCCTCAAATACCCACCAGTACACTACAGAGAAAACATTCTGCTGTTTATGACAGGCGCAGGGTCTTTTTTAAAAAGCCTGTATGTGTGTTATGCTATAAATTACCCTGTTTGTGGGTGTGAGAATAAATATCCATGTATATAGATGTGTACACACACACACACACACAGAGTGTGTTACAGTTAAAACCATGCTGTCAACAGCCACTCAAATCCAGAGAAATTTATGGCTGTAAATACAGGCACACACTCAGGATAAAGACAGGAGAATTATAAATACTTCGACGATTACCAGAATAAGTAAACTGCCGGAGGAGGATAACCATTTGCAACCTAGCCTTGCCAGTGCACACTGATGACCCTCGGACCTGCTGCAAGTGAGTGGGAGATCAAACATGACTAAAAAATGCAAAGCCACTGCCCCCAAATGACATGCTTTCTTTGACAATGAACTCTGGACTCGAAGGCAACCTACAAGCAAAGTGCTTTTTGGTAATTCACTTGCACACTGAGGCCCACTACTGAGGAATCATACTACTGGACTTTCTTAAAGTAGGCAGAGTTATTTACAGCCATTAGCAATTGCACCTTGAGACTATCCTTCAATTACACAATGTCTTTTTTTGTTTGTTTTTTTCGCTGAGAATTGATAGTTTGTGTTTTACCAACCTGAGACCCAGAAGTTGTTAGGAACTTGCATAAACATTCATTAGCAATGAGTAGCTGAAGAGTGGGCTTTATGTGCAAGAAAATTAACAGCTGTGCTAACGTTGGTGGGCCAGGGCGCTTGGATGGCTCAGTAGGTTAAGCGTCCAAATTTTGGTTTCTGCTCATAGTTCGTGAGTTTGAGCCCCACACTGGGCTCCACACTATTAGTATGGAGCCTGCTTGGGATTTTCTCTCTCTCCCTCTCTCTGGCCCTTCCCTGCTTGTACTCACTCTCTGTATCCCTCAAAATAAATAAGTAACTTAAAAAAAATTTTGAGTGGGTAGATATCCTTTTACTGAAACTAGAACAGCAAAGACTGAACTGATTAAAAACTGAAAAACCAAAAATAAAAGATTCTAATGTCTATAAAGGTACAGAAGGCTCAAAGGAAGGAAGCGAGTCTTCATTTCCTCAGTCGCAGTATCATTTGATTCTACTGTATGTTACTTCTTCTATTTACATACATAGGCATACATAGCACATTCAAAGATTTCTTTTTAAAAACCTATAACTTAAAAGGAAAGCACACATGTCTTGGGTCTCAGAATCAGATCATGAGCACTTATGTACAAGTGATTTATTAAGGAACAGCTCACAAGAAAAAATGCTGAGTAAGTGGTAAGAAACCACACAAGGGTAGGATTTCGGGTACAGTCGTTTGAAGGGAGTGTTCCAACCTGTGCAAGTGACCTGGGCTTTCATCTTCCCTCACCACTGAGTCACTTGCTAAAGGCTGACTTTCTAGGTGTGGGCAGGCCTGTAGCTCCAGCTAATCCCACAAACATGGGTGCAGGTGCAGCCGCTGGAAGGAAAGTACCCAGAAGCTGGGGTGGCGTTCACAGAGATGGTGAAAGGTACCCGCAACGATCGGAGTAGTTCTCCGGCACCTTCTATTACACAAAGCAACAAATGGCCCATATTTTCCTGCCATGAAAACTCCTCCTGATTTTTTTTTAAATAGAAGCAAGAATAGAATAAAATTAGAGAATTCAAATAGTACAGAAAGTTGGAAAATAAAAGTCTCCCTGCTCTCACCCTTGACCCCACCTTCTTCCCAAAGCTGATCCTTATTTTCAGCTTCCTGTAAATCTTGCTAAGGGAAGGACACACCCCCACACTAGGTATCTTTATAAATATTATTTTTAAAAATACACAGGTTGGACTATGGTATACAAATTGTTCTTACTTTCTTTCACATAAGTATACATGTTGAATATATGACTGATAGATAGATAGATAGATAGATAGATAGATAGATAGCAAGCAAAGAAAAAGGAAGGAAGGGAGAATGGATGGATGGATGGAGGGATGGTGGGACAGATGGATGGATGGATGGATAGACACTGTACTTCACTGATTCTAAGATAAATAGTTTTCCACATTTTAACATTTCTTACATTTGACAGCATTTAGATTTGATAAAATGCAGTAGATACACATAGAAAAAAGTTATGGATAGATGATAGTTGAGCACACGCAGCTCTACTACATGAGAGGCAATACAGAATAGAAGTTAAGATCGTATCAATACATTGCCTATTAGTGAAACATCATTGCATGGGAATAAGCACCCTATTTCATAGGGCTAATCTCTTAATAATCTGAATTACACTTAGAAACTTTTACTCTAAATTTTCAACATGAGTCCATAAATGAGATCAGTTTACGGTTTCTACTTTGTACTGCCTTTGTCATGTTTACCAAAGTCTATGTTTTTATGGGGGCTTCCTAAAAACACATTGGCAGTTTTCCTTCCTGGTGTTATGGATAATTTTATCTTTATAATTTTCTGATTATATAGTATCAAACACAGAAAGTACAAAAGCACATAAATTAAGGGGCGCCTGGGTGGCCCAGTCGGCTAAGCTTCCGACTTCGGCTCTGGTCAAGATCTCACGGTTCGTGGGTTCGAGCCCCGCATTGGGCTCTGTGCTGACAGCTAGATCAGAGCCTGGAGACTGTTTTTGATTCTGTGTCTCCCTCTCTCTCTGAACCTCCCCTGCTCACAAATAATAAAGGCAACCATTATTCTCAGTTTCCTTTGTCTTCCTTTACAGATATTATACACACACGCACATGCACACACACACAAATTCTCAAAAGGTGATGTGATGATACAGGGCTCTGCATCTTGCTGTTCCTCCCCTTCATACATTTTGGAGATTGTCCCATAGCCACACACAGAACCTCTGCATCCTACCTAATGACCTCACACTATTCCATTATGCAGATATAAATTAATCTTGCCAGTTCCCATTTTAAACAGTATTATCATTACCTGTTCCTTGAAAGTTCCAGATAATTTGCCTCTGAGAGAATAAATACCTAGGGCTTTCTCTTAGATCTTTGATAACTTTCTCAGATTTTTCCAATGTTACTGAAGTTCTTCTTCTTGAGTAAGTTTGGGTAACTTATTTACCTATTACCAAAAAAATCCATTCCATCAAGGTTTTCAAATACATGCAAAACATTTTGCAAAAGTTCTCCTTTGATTCTTTTAATTTCTTCTTTGATCATGGTTCTTTCCCCCATTTTCACTTCAAATTTTGTTTTTGTGCGCCTTATCTTTTTCTTGATTAGGCTAATGGGCGGATTATTTCATTGCTTAACATAGTTTGCAAAGAAACAGCACTTGGTTTTATTCACAAAACTTACTAGGTTTAAGATTAGAAAATTGCATTTTTGACTTTGCATTATTTGTTTTGCTGTTCTTAAGTCTGATGTTTAATTCCTTTGTGTTATGGACTATGTCCTCCCAAAATTTATATATTGAAACCTAATTCCCAATGTGATGATGGGTGGAGGTGAGAACTTGGCAAAGAAAGGAGGTCATGAGGGCTCTGCTAAATAACAACAACAAAAAAGGACATAATGGGATTAAAGTCCTTATAAAAGAGACCTTGGAGAGCTCTCACCCTTTCTCCATGTGAGAACACAGCAAGAAGATAACCTCTATCAACCAAGAAGTGGGCTCTCACCAGATGCTGAACCTAATGAAGCCTTGATCTTGGACTTCCCAGCCTTCAGAACCAAAGTATGTTAACAAACCAAAATAAGAAAAAAAATGACCTTGTTTATACCACCAAGTTTATTTTACTGAAATGAAATAAGAAAAATGACTTATTTGGAATAAATATGAAATAATTTATGAACATTTCTGCCTTTTTAAAAATGCATCTAAATATCATCTCTAATAATAGAACATGTGAAATAATCAAATTCAGTTATTTTTGATATTTTGCCAATTTTCAGTTGTATAAAAATCATAGTTACACTTTTGGGTTTTGTTTTTAAAAAGTTATATTCTCATGGTAGAAGGATACAAACATTTCTTTAACAGTTTATTAGCTACATTTATAATTTTTAAACATTTAGACAGATCAGATATGGCCTCTTTTTATACTCTTGCATTGGTCCCCACAAACCTCAGGTATAGGCCTGGATATAATAGTAACCATGAGAGTTAATTCCAGCTGTCTTGAATTACATTCTAGTAAATTCTAGTTTATATCCATTGACTCTACTCTAGACCAGTTGATCGTTTCTTTTTCTTTCTTTTTTTTTTTTTTTTTTTTAGTTTATTTATTTATTTTGAGAGAGAGAGAGAGAGCATAAGTGGGGTAGGGGCAGAGAAAGAGGGTGAGGGAGAATTCCAAGCAGGCTCCATGCTGGCAGTGCAGACCCAGACACCGGGCTCAATTCCATGAACCATGTGATCATGACCTGAGCCAAAGTCAAGTGTGCGACACTTAACCAACTGAGCCACTCAGGCGCCCAGGCCAGTTGATCATTTCTGATGGACTACTGCAATAGTATTTTTACTGTTCTCCCCACTCTCCTTGTCCCCCAACCCAGACTAGTTGGAAACTATCACACTGTCCTTAAGGCCCTTCAATTGTTTTCCATTGCGTTCAGGATAAAAAAGCATATGATGCCATCTGAAATCCTGCTCATTCCTACAACCCAGCTTTATCTTGTGCATTCCCTTCCTTATCCAGTGCAATATAGTCATGCTGGCCTGTTTCATACCCCTAATATATTGAGGTATTTCTTGCCTCAGGACCTTTGCATATGTCATCCCTCGGGCTGCAGTGTTTCTCTTGCCCCACTTCCTTTGCAGAGCTGACTTTTTTCCATCTTTAGACCTTGCTCAAACATCGTTTTCTCAGGGATGACTTCCCAGTCTGCCTTATCTAACATATGTGACCCTTGTTATTTTCTGTCACTGTGTCTTGTTCATTTCCTTTAGAGCCTTAGGGAAAAACCCGACCTCTACCCCCTGTAATTATACATATTTATCTGTTTACTTATGCCTTTGCTATCCTGCAAGTTCTCTGAGAGCCTGGACAATTTCTATTATGTTTGTCATGTCTAGTTGTTACCATAATGACCGGAAATTATTACCTTTCTTGTGCTTCAAAGACACCAAAGTGTCTGAGAAGCTCTAGCGTGGAAGATGGAGATGCCCAATGCAGCTTAGGCAAGAGCCTTCACATCACAGCTGCCCTAGGCTGGTTTCTACAATGGCCCAAGTACACAGGGAGACCAGAGGACATGAAGTGGGCCACAGAAGT
Source organism: Hyaena hyaena (assembly GCF_003009895.1). NCBI lineage: Eukaryota > Metazoa > Chordata > Mammalia > Carnivora > Hyaenidae > Hyaena > Hyaena hyaena. The sequence continues at coordinate 735,172 of NW_024081173.1, forward strand.
GTTCGCACGGTGCCCCAGATCCTTAGAGAATCAGTCCTATGCCTGTACAGCTGCCCCACCAGGAATTTTCACAGACCTCCAGGTGTCGTTTCCTCCATTCCTCTTATACGTCTTGGACTAACTGCCTAGTAGCCATTTTCAGTTAGGCAGGTCCTGTGGCCTTACACAGATCAAGATTGGGTAAAAGAAAAATGATATATAATTTATCAATCTCATGGCAGGATCAAGTTATCTGTAGTTTTCTTAGTCACTGGCAGGATGGTATCATTTCATTCTTTGGGAATGATTATGTGGAATACTTCATGGAAAACTTCAGGTACTGTCTTTAATGACAGCAAAAATGAACTCCACCAGGCTCTATATGCCGCTGATGACCATGTGTGCATATATTAAAGCAGTCCCTGAACACCATTTTTAATAGCAACCAGTGATTCCTCCTCTCAAAGAACTGAACAAAAGTGATAAGTTCCCACTTGGAACGAATCTGGAAGATAACACATTTCCTTCAATTCACACAGCATCGTTCATGAGGGTTAGAAGCATATAATATCCAACCTTCCTGTTTAACAGAACCCAGCAAGGACTCAAATACACAGTTCATTATTGTCATTATGAAAGAACTTCTGCCAACGAATTATAGTCAGGTTACTATCATTCAATCATGTTGCTAATAGGAATAATTTCGTGGTAATTGGCATATTCTAGACAAGAGAAGAACATGAATGGCTGCCAGAATCATTAATGATTTGTGCTGACTTTCATGGTAAAAATGACAATATATTAGTTTACCAGATGCTGGATCAAGCCATGGGCCATTAACAGGAGGGTGTTCTAGGAATGTTTTCAGAACAAATACCAGCTGGTTTATTTTCAGCTTGCAGACATAATCGCATGGATCCCACATCAGATCTACCACAATGCTGTCAGACACATCATAAATTAAAGACTCCATGGGCTCATTATCGACTCTTATTTTTAAAAGCAACACATTGTCCTGCAGAGACCCAAAATATTAAATGAGCATTTAAAGAAATTCCAAAATGCGCTGCCTTCAAAAAATAAAATCACCCCCCTTAAAACTATCTACAGTCCTCAAGTATCCAAAATGCCCTACATTGTCAATTTCGTTTGTAAAAACGAAACAAACGACAACAAACAAATTCCTGTCTTGTCAGGAGGGCTTTCGGGCCAAGTCTCTTGGAAACAGGGTATCGGTTTATTAGCGAACTTAATATGCTGTCTTCAGAAGAACAGAGATACCAGCAGCAGATAAATAGGTTAAAAATAAATAAAAAAGTTTTTAAAAACCCTCCCTCCAAGAGATTTAATGTACACCCCATTAGTAAACAGGACGACCCCTATTTCCCAGCACTCTGCTGCTCAAATACATTCATATGAGAAAAAGCTTCCATCTTTCCTGAATCTTCAGGACAAATGTAAGGCTTCTTTAAATTCCTTGTCTGCCTTGCCTCCTACCAAGCTCCTCTCCCAACGCCCAGGGAACCTATTTGAAGACAGAGCGGGTGTTTGCAAATCAAAACCAAAGTAAATAATTAAAGAATGGGACAGCTCCTGTTTTCAACTGTTGATCGCTCCACAGTTGCCGTTTCTCATGATCGGATGATCCCACCTGAAAAGCGTGAGAAAACAAATCTTCGAATGAACCCTCATTGGGCAGAGTGGTGAGTTTCAAGAATCAAAACTTTGATGGGTGGGATCACTCTTAATGTGAAAGGGGGACCATGGTCAGGCGGCCGGGGCTGGTTTGTGTCCTGCACTCTGTCGCCACCGGTTGTGTGTGCAACACGACTCCTCCTCGTAATTAGCGCGTGTATGTACAGTAATTGTTAATTAGCGCATTTGTAGCCAGCCGCCGCCAAAAACAGGGCGGCATTCTTACATCGTGATTAGGGGTTTTGTGAGCACTTTGAGGTGGGGGGACACTTTCTCACTGAAGACTCTTCCGCCCCATTCACGCTCATTCAGCTTTTTCTAGGGGAAGTTAAAAGCTGCAGTGATAATCCCTTAAGTATGACTTGGAAGAGTATAAAAGGTGCAGTGTATAAGCAATTGGAAGAGGAAGCCTTTTATGTAGACAGTCACTGAATGGGTGGCTGAGGACAGTGTGAGTGGGGAAAGAGAGGGGCAGACTTTCCTTTCTAAGGTGGTGAGAGAAGTGGGAATATCATGGCAGCTCAGTTCCCTTTAATCACTGGATTACTGCCTTGTCCCTGCCCCTGTTTCACCTTGTCTCTCTGTGCCAAAGAGCTCCTCGCTGCCATTTTGCTCTCAAAGGGGGGAGGCGGGAGCAATGCGATTTTTGGTAGGGACCCAGTTTCTCGCTGAATGCCAACTCGGCCAGCTGGCACCGAACAGGCCAAGCCTTCTTCAGATGGGGTTAGCAAAACCCGAATTAGCATGCCCCATTTTAAAAACTTGCTTTTATTTAAAGACGAATTCATGACAAACAGTGGCTCCCCCACTGAGGTCTGGCGCCCCGGGGGCTGGCACCCAACCAAACACATGCAACTAATTGCCACCCTCGGAGGACACGCAACAAGCTCCATTTTGAGGCAGTAGCTTCACTAAGAATGTAACCCCGGAAGGCAGTGGATGCAGAAAAGCTCCTTTCATAACCCTGTCCTAGGCGATCCATGGCAGCAAAGCGCCTGAAAAACACTTTTGTTTCCCTGTACCAACGATTTATCTCCACGAATGGCTGCAAACGTGGCTAACTTGGAGGAAGGTGGCCAAGGCCACTGCGATTCCCCTTGTGGCTACTGGGGGCAGGGGCTCTGCCCTTCTCTTCGCTCAAGGAAATGGGACAAGTGGCCCATGTTCTCAAAGCTCTGCATCTTGCCCCATCTATCCATACCCAGGACTTCCTCTCATATTTGGGTTTTAGGTCCTCAGGCCTCCTTTCTATAAGCGTCAGCTCTGGAGCCAGGAGGCCCAGCCTCAAACCCCAGCTCCATACTTTACTAGTAATTGGCAAGTAATTTAGCCCATCCCCACTTCAGTTTCCCTATCTTCATACTGGGACAGTATTAACATCTATCTTGCAGGAGTTTTATGAGTCTGAAGGAGTTAATGGGATGATGTACATAGGACAGTGCCTGACATATGATCTCTCCTCCATGAAAGAAGCCCTTCGAGCCTGAGATAAGGCATCCTCATGAAGGGAAATTTCCCTTTGCGTACTTGGCATTTTAGTCAAAGTGCACATCTCCCATAAACGTGCGTAGGTATCTGGCTCTAAGTCTTTGCTCACAATTCTTTCCCCTGTAGCCCAGTTCTTCATGGCCAAACCCCATCTATCCTCCAAAGCCCCCTTTCAGTGACATCTCCCTCCACCAGGAATCTTCCCCACCATTCCAGATGTGGCAAATCCCTGCACTGGTGGCGTGCCCAGGGCATCCCTGCAAGTCACAGTACTTTATGTGCCTGTAAGCTTTCCTCTTCTAGGCTGACAGCTCCTCCTGAGCATTACCTGTGAGTGGCTGGCACAGAATAGACACTCAATGAATATGTGTTGAATAAGTAGATGGTGGAGTGAAAAAAAAATCGCTCCACATAAATGAGTAGCTTTATAGTCTGGTCACGCTGGACACTGCTTAATGAGAAGGACAGAAGAATAATTTCTACAGGACTTTCATAGATGCTTTGGCCCAAATTAAGAGTTCTAAATAACTAAGTAACTTGACGTATGCTTACAAATCAAGCTCACCATGGACATTTGTCAATACTTGTATTAGTCTTCTAGGAGAGCCGTAACAAACTACCACAGACTAAATGGCTTAAACAACAGAAATGTATTTCTCAACAGTTCTGGAAGCTGAAAGTCCAAGACTGGATGTCAGCAGATGTGGTTTCTCTTGAGGCCTCCTTCCTTGCACTGCACAAAGCTACCTTCCTCCTGGGTGCTCGGTCTTTTCTCTGTGAGCATGCTTCCCTGGTGTCTTTACATCTTTTTATAAGGACACCAATCTCACCGGATTAGGGCCCCACCCTTCAGTCTTCATTTAACCTTCATCAGCTCTTGAAAGGCCCTATCTCCAAATGCAACACAATCCTATGTTGAAACATAGGAATTTTGGAGGGACAAAATCCAGCCATTCACAGTAACATATACAAACACTCAAAACATGAGTATTCTGAAAGTTACTTAAGTCCATAGAAGAAAGGTCAGAGTGGGGAGAGGGGAAGGATATTGCTTCTTGAGTAAAGTCATTGCATTCAGGCCCTGATTATATGAGCAAACATCCAGTCAGTGAAAGATCTGGCACTCAAATACACAACTATTTTATTTCAATGAAAATTCTCTGCAGGATTTGTGGGATTCATTTGGGGCACTCAGCTACTCCTCCCTTAGACACAGGAGGACTTCGACACCCTGGCAGCAGCACAATTACACTGGCCCCTATTAAAGCCACACCCTCTCCCAAGAACACGTGGTGATTTCCAGGTAACATTCTATGCGCTTTCTAGGATGGGCCTCACTTCAGTCCTTCTGGGATTCAGTTGGTCTGAATCCTATCTATTTGTATACACACCTGGAGTTGTATGTAGCCCTAAAACATCTCACCCATGCTCTCATGCAAGCGTTCCCTTCTTAGCCATTTTCTAATCCATTGCCGCCACCCCCACACACTGTTTGTACCAGTCCACTTGACTTTCTCACACTGTTTCAATTCACTAATTCCCAATTGGGCAGGTCCTTCACATCAATCCATCAGCTAATGGCGCCCATAGTATTTGTTTATAACCCTCTCTTAAGACACTTGAACACTTTTCACCTGGTAGGTAGATGAGCCACTCCTGCCGTATTTTTGAACTAGTGAAGGTTAGGATAGTGTTGGATCCAGTATTTTCATCGTGATGTAGCACACAACAGAGTCATGATCATGGTAAGAGTTTCCTAGAGTTCACACGGACTTTGCTAGCAGTGTAACGGCAGCACTAAGCATCAGAAGCAACACGTCACAAAGTCACCCGGCTCCATTAGGGGTGAGGACCGAAGCGAGAACAAATGTCTCCTTCCATTTTTAATCTGAAGCTTCTATCCAGTTGACCCAGAAACACCCCACACCTCCACCACGACTTACCAATTTGTCTGAAATAATAAAGAGGAAAATGAGAAGCTATTAGCTCCACTTCCATTCTCCAGTCAATCATCATTCTAAATTATTAATCAGTTGACATCCTGCCAAGAAATTTTCAGGCCTCTCTCCAAAAGTATAAAGTAGTCATTTTCAAGTGAACAATTAACCATTTTGTTCCTCTAGAAGTCACAGACTATATAGAAGAGTTGATTGTTATGGCAGTTTTTCTTTTCCTTTTGGATGTTGGAGGAGGTTAAGAGAGGTCTACATGAAACCTACATATATCTTCCTTTCCATCACTCATTCATTAATGACTTGGAGCTATAGAATCCAAAGTTATAAAACGATGTTTTAAAATATTTCCTGACCAGTTAAGCATTTGTAACTTTGGTCCTAATAGCATGACATTCCTGACTGATCATGGCTGGCAAGGACAAAGTGATCAATTGTCATCATCCTTTCCTCCCCATGATGGATCTAGTAAAGTATGGCCATAACTCATGCTCTCATGGAGCATACATTCTAGGAGAGGAAACAGTCAAAAAGGAAGGTAACTCAACAAATATATAAAACAGCTGTGACAAGTTTTACAAAAGAACCCACAAAGGGGAGGGGGTTAAGAAAAGGGGAAGATGTGTCTCAAGCAAGATGTTAGTAGCAGGAATCACCATGAATCAGGAAAATCTTGAAACCAGGGACTTCATATGCAATCAAATCCAAAGACTGCAAATAGAACACTCAAACAAGGCATAACTTGGTGCTAGTTACAACTGACCTCAGGAACTCCAAGTTTCCGGTCGCAGCTTCTTTTATTTTTAGTCATGCGTTGTTTCACTACTAATACCGCAATTTCTTAGGGGTAATTTTCTGAGCAAGACGTATAGTGGGCAATGTGCCTGGTCAATCTCATCATTTTATGTAACTGATGTACTTTTAAAGGTAGTGTGATATGTTGCTACAAATATTAATTTTCTTCTTTAGTCTTTTCGGCTTTCTTTTTTTTAGAGGGAAGATGAGCAATAAAACTGAGTTTCAACCATATCTTTAGAAGTTTGCTAAGGCATAGTTTGACAGCTTGATCAACAAGAATGGAGCCCAGAACAATCAAATATCCTTTAATTTTGAAGTAGATACTGTGGGGTGTCCTTACATGACCCTCCCAGGCCCTAGGCACATTTTCTTTGGGAGGCTCAACCCCATATTGTATCAGATATGTTATACCAAACAGTTGTCAGATGTGAAATCTTAGAAAATACTGTACTTTCACATTTGAAAGTATTCAGTTACATGTAATTTAGTTTATTTGATTTTAAAATTACCTAAAATTTCTCAGCAATCAGCATGCATTTTCATAAATTCCTAAGAAGCAAGGAAAGCTTACTCATAAAATGTCTCTAAATGTAGACTTTTTATAATTACTAAATTAATTAATAATAAAAACTTAATGTTTTACTTGTCGCCATTTCATTAAATATCTAATGGTTCTGATTTTGCAATTCCTCCATACACTGAAATACACTGAAATTCTTTCTCTTTTAGTTCTCAATATTTTCCTGAGTCCTTGACAAAACTCATTGGCCCTAGTCATTAGGGCCAGGTATCTAAAGAAGCAATAGAATGTTTGTATATTCCTGGGTCTGATATGGCATTAGATAGTGGGTGTGTCCCCCAAAATAAAACCAATGCTATTATAACCATGCATAATCCCAGTTAGCCCAAATGAATGTATCAAAATCCTTAAGGTTAAAAAAAAACCTGCCCTGATTTTACTGTGATTTGTGAACTTTCATCTGACATCCACTCAGTATCACTTATAAAGATCATCTTGCTTCTCTAGCAAATTCCCAAATAAGGATGACTTAGAACTCCTGTTAAAAATGGAGATCTCAATGCCCCATCTCCAAAGAATCTCTTTAATAGATCTAAGTGGATCCCAGAAATCATTTTTAATTTTCTAAAACCCAAAGGGTCTTTAAACCCTGTAGGAAACATTGGTTGATTCAGTGATGTTGATAACTAGCTGAAAGATTATCTTTGCTTTAAATACTGGACATGAGTGAACTTCAGCCAATCCCTCTCAACCTTGGCTCATGTTAGAATCACTGGAGAGTTTTTAGAACCATTACCCCCAAAGATTCTGATTGACCTGATCTGGGGTACAGCCTGGGCTCTGGAATCTTTTTTTTTTTTTTTTTTTTTGCTACGATAAAAACAAATCAAGTAACACTGAAAGCCTAAGTGTGTTTATTTGCTCTCAGAACAGATTAACCCATCCACTGAGGTGATGACAAGGCCCAAACTTCCTACAAGAAAAACACCACAGCAGAGATTTAGCAAACTTAAAACCCACCCCCAGTTTCATCCCCAGTTTGTTTTAGCCCCAGGATACCCAAGTCAGCCTTACAGTAATGGCACAAATAAACTGAGCCCTTCCCTTTGGTTTTCATCTGCTGGCAGAATGATTTAGTAGCTCTGCTTTAAAAGCAACTCCATTATAATTACAGTGTTGGAATTATAAACAAAAGCAAAAGATGCAGAAGGAATAGTCCTTTAATCAAAACCGTAAAATGGAACAATCTCTGGCTGCAGTTAAAAGCAAACTCTGAAATATTAAGAGTAAGCTCTCCAGTCCTTTGATTCTTGCTTCTTTCCCATAAGAGCAACACTACACATTTTTTCAATTAAGCAGTTTGACAACCATAAGGAACCCACAGCGCCTGATTTAATGAGCACATACTGTATGCATGGTAATCGGCAGGCTGACAGTTTGCTCATTTCCAACTGACAAGAGAGCACTACACATTAGTAGAAAGGGTTTTTGGGTCTCTTTTCATTAAATAAGCTTTACAGTTGAGGAACATTCCAACTGTACTGGCAAAGCTGTCACTGGTGGTCCCCTGGTGACTTCAGTCTCTGTCACTCTCCAAATCCTCAAGTCTTGACAAAGGAATTACTTTTTGAAAACCAAAGCATAAACATAAAACATAGATAACAAAAGGTTCTCTGATGTTGTCAGGAGTTATGTGGAGCATTCAGAGTCAAGACTCCATTTGTGATTTCACATTACACAAATTCTAGCCAGTTCTTCGCAATGATCGCTTTATCAACTAGAATGATTCTTGTAAAGAATGCCACAACTCTTAAATGAATCGATATTTCAGAAGCAGTGTAGTGTACTGGAAAAAAAGCATGGGCTTTGGTGACAGAGAAATAGAGGTTCAAATTCTAACTAAAATCCTTATGAGTGACCTTCATCAACTGACATCACTTCTCCGGGGCTCAGTTTCCTATTTATGAAATCAAAACAGCACATACTTTGTATGGAGAAAACTGTAAAATGCCTCTCACAGTTGTTGACAACACAGGGGTACTTAAAAGAAATAGACATAGGAGGGGCACCTGGGTGGCTCAGTTGGTTAAGCGTCCGACTTTGGCTCAGATCATGATCTTACGGTTCGTGGGTTCAAGCCCCGTGTTGGGCTCAGATCATGATCTTAAGGTTCGTGGGTTCAAGCCCCGTGTTAGGCTCTGTGCTGACAGCTCTGAGCCTGGAGCCTGCTTCAAATTCTGTCTCCTTCTCTCTCTCTGACCCTCCCCTGCTCATGCTGTCTCTCTCTCTCTCAGAAATAAATAAAAATTTGGGGCACCTGGGTGGCCAGAAGTGTCAGACTTCGGCTCAGGTCATGATCACACAGTTAGTGGGTTTGAGCCCCACATCAGGCTCTGTGCTGACAGCTAGCTCAGAGCCTGGAGCCTACTTCAGATTCTAGTTTCCCTCTCCCTCTGACCCTCCCCTGCTCTCTCTCTCTCACACTCTCTCTCTCTCCCTCAGAAATAAATTTAAAAAAAAAATTAATTTTTTTTTAAAAAAAGAAATAAATAAAAATTTAAAAACATTTTTTTAAAAAAGAAATAGAAACTAGATGACCCACAGAAGTTCAGAAAATGGAGTTTTAACGAAGTGAACTATATAGTCTGACTCACCTGAGATTTCTACCAGGAGCATTTATCGGGGCTCTATAAGGACAATAGTAAACTAACATTTATGCACCAATGTGGGCTCAATTCATCCTATCATGATTCTGAAAGGTAGGTATTATTACCCAATTTTATAAAATCTCAAAAACAAGAAGGGAATTTAGAGATCTTTTAAGAAAATTCTGGTGGCGCTCAGGTGGCTCTGTCAGTTAAACATCAGCTCTTGATTGCAGCTCAGGGCATGATCTCACCGTCCTGATATTGAGCCCTTCATGAGGCTGCACGCTGGGTGTGGACCCTGCTTATGATTCTCTCTCTCTCTCTCTTTTTCTCCCTCTCCCTGGCTTGCACATGCTCAATCTCTCTCTCAAAAAAAAAAAGAAGAAATATGTTTTAACTTCCCTGACAATAAGCATAAGTAAGAAACTTCCAATGTTTCCGATTTTACTCAGCCTGTAAGAAAATTCAGAGAGCATTTTTGTATTCATTGTAAATTTGCAATTCTATTAGCAATATTGGCCAGTGGATTTGTTTCCTGATTTTTTTTTTAAATATTTTTATTTATTTCTAGGAGAGAGAGAGAGAGAGACAGCGTGAGCAGGGGAGGGTCAGAGAGAGAGGGAGTCACAGACTGAAACAGGCTCCAGGCTCTGAGTTGGCAGTCAGCACAGAGCCCGACACGGGGCTCAAACCCACGAACCGCAAGATCATGACCTAAGTGAAAGTCGGACGCTTAACCGACTAAGCCACGCAGGTGCCCCTGTTTCCTGATTTTCTATGTATATTTTGCTAATCTCATTTTAATTGGCTGTAAGCCACTATAAATGAAGTACAGATTTTTTAACTAGTAAGACAGGACTGACCAGAATTCATGTTGCTTGATTCCAGGTTAGGGACTCTCACACGTATTGTGGAAATTACATAAATATTCTCACAAGCAAATACAGTGAAGCTGTAACTTATTGCTCAAGCCCTATGTCATGGAGAGGAGCAAATGTATTACCCTTCTATTTAAAGGGACAGAATATGGAAGTTTTAGTGTCCTTCGTTCTAAAATGGGGACAGTATCTATTTCTTATCATTGATGTGAAGATTGAGAGGGAGCATTTGTAAAAGTATGCAGTGTAGTATTTGATACACAGTAACATTTGGAAAGTCTGAAATAGTGACCCTTTAAGATATAAATGCAGTTCTATTCATCAGAAGTAGTAAAACTCACATGTATATATATTTTTTTAATTATCTTTTTATGTTTATTTATTTTTGAGAGAGAAATAGAAACAGAGCATGATCATGGGAGGGGTAAAGAGAGGAGGAAACACAGAATCGGAAGCAGGATCCAGGCACTGTGCTGTCAGCACAGATCCCAACATGGGGCTTGAACTCACGAGATCATGACCTGAATTGAAGTTGGATGTTTAACTGACTGGGCCACCCAGGCATCCCTCAATGTATAACTCTTAAACATCATTTAGAAATCACTTATTGCTCTGAACTCCATGCAGTGATGTAAAATTCGGCCTACCGCTAGGCCAAGATCCAAAATTGCCACCCTTCCTTCATGTCACAGGGTACAAAGAAATCTGGAAAAATTGTCAACCATCTCTTAAATTAGTACTGTAAACAGTGTCTACTGGAAATACAGAACTCTGTCAAGAATATACACATATGACATTTTTAGATTTGATAATTCATACATAAGTGTACCTGGAGAACTGAGCCAAGATGATGGGTCAGTCATGGAAAGTCGCAAGTGTCCCCATGAGTCACAGCCATTGATTTTAACGAGAATGTAGCCAGATAGACCATGAAAATATTCCTTTGTCCCAAAGGGAGTCCAGGAAAGGGAATGTAGATCCTCATATGCATACCCTAACGACAATGAATCAATGATGTTTCTTCAGAAGAAATAGGGTGGTGCACTGCATGAAGCTTTGCAATCACAAAGACTTGGATTTAAAGGCTGGCTCAGCTGTCTCCCAGTAACATGACATTGGGCAACATACTGAAACGCAGGACCATCGATCCTTCCATGGACAAATGGAGGAAACGCTTCTAATTTATGTAAGTATTGTAAGCAGGGGTAATATTCAAAATATTTAACAACTAGTAATGGTGAGGGCACTAAACAGAATGGACTTAATAGATGTTATGATGCATACCAATTAAATATGAACTCTGTTCGAGGGGTTAAATTCTTCTCTTGATCCTAGATCATGGGAGGTGTTCAAACATATAAAATCCATTAAATGAAGAAACACACATGGCATAACAATGTATAATGAAAAAGTGACATGCAGTTAGGCATATAGATGGCTATATCCTCCAAATATGCCTTTTTTTTTTTCACCTGTCTTGAGCTTTGATCCACAATTTTATTAAATGGTTGTTAGCTTAAAATGATGATACAACTGTGTCTCTTGACTGAAAATAGTCCTCAAAAAATTCTGGACTCCAAAATACTTAGATTGATCTCATGAGAAATTTTATTATGTATGTATATATTCATTTATAATTCTGATGTCAGCTTAATGTAATGACACTTTTATCATTATGAAATATTCTTCTTTATCTCTGTAATACTCTTTATCTTAAGCTTAATTCGTTTGATCTTAATATAGCCACTTAGACTTCTTATGCTGACTATTTCCATGTTATCTTTTTTTATCAATTTATTTTAAATGTATCTGTATCTTCATATTTAAAGGTTATCTTGTAAACGAATATAGTTATTCTTGTTTTTTAACCCATTCTGATGATCTCTGCTTTTTAATTATTTGGTCCATTAACATTTAATATAATTACTGATATAGTGGCATTTAGAGCTACAATTTTATTACCTGTTTACTGTTTGCCCCCTTTTGTTTCTTGTCCTCTCTTCTCCCTTTCCTGAATTCTTTTGGAATCATTTAAAAAAAATTTAAGGATTCTAAAATAAATAACAAATAAATAAATACCAGTTTTAGGATCCTATTTTATCTTTTGGATTTTTCGTGATTGGTCTAAGCATTAAAATATACATTCATGACCTTTCACAGTCTATGTAGAGTTAGTTTCATATCACCTCAAATAAACTTTGAAAACTATGCAACGGTGTAAGTCTGTTGACTGTGTCCCCTCCCCAATTCTCTATGTTACGGTTGTCATCTGTACTATTCTATACACAGTACATTATAAACACCACAAGGTAGTGTTACAATTTTGGCATAAAATGTCCTATGCACTTTAAAGATATTAAGATGAAAAAACACTCTTAGGGCGCCTGGGTGGCTTGGTTAAGTGTCCGACTTTCGCTTAGGTCATGATCACGTGGTTCGTGGGTTCGAGCCCCGTGGAGCCTATTTCAGTCTGTGACTCCCTCTCTCTCTGACCCTCCCCTGCTCACGCTGTCTCTCTCTCTCTCTCTCCTAGAAATAAATAAAACATTAAAAAAAATACTCTTATATTTATAACTCTGATATTCTTCTTGAAGATTTAAGATTCCATCTGGTGTTATCTTACTTCAGCCTGAGTAACTTCTTTTTGTATATTTTGTGGTACAGGTCTGCTGACAGTGAATGAGTTCCTTTAGTTTACTTTTATCTGACAACGTCTTTAATTTGCCTCTAACCTCAAAGCATATTTTTGGTAGATATCAACTATACATGGACTTCTGTGTTAACAGAGTTTTGCTTTGTTTTTTACTTTAAAAATACTATTTTACTTTTTATAGCCTCTGTAGTTTCTGATGAGAAGTCAGTGCTTATTTGTAATGCTTTATAATGAGAACACTGCTCTCTGGGAGGTAACGTGCCATTGTTTGCTGACTACTATCAAGATTTTCCCTTTATTGTTGATGTCCGGCAGTTTGACTAGTGTACCTAGGCATGGTATTCTTCAAATCTATCCTTTTTGGTGTTTTCTGAGTTTCTTGATCTATAAATTTACTTATGTCACCAAATAGGTACATTTTGGCCATTACTTCTTCAAATATTTTTCTGTCCCGTCCCCTTTCTCCTCTCTTGAGACTACAAGTGCACATGTTAGACATTTTTATTTGTGTCACATAGGTCCCTGAATTTCTGGTGTTTTTGTTTGTTTGTTTCCTCTATTCAGTTTTTGTTTTTGTTTTGTTTTTATCTTTTTTCTTCCTGTTCTTCAGAAAGAAAACTTTTATTGCTCTATCTTCAGGTTCAGGGACATCTTCTTCTGTACGTCCAATGAATGTAAGCTCACCCAGTGAATTTTTGTTTCTGATATTGTATTTTTCAGTTCTAGAATTTCCATTTAATTCTTTTTTATAATTTCTATTTACTATGTCCTTTTTCATTGTGAGTATATCTTTCTGTCCTTCAGTAAGTACAGTTATAATGGCTGCTTTAAAATCTTTGCTAATTCCCATATCTGGGTCATCTTAAAGTTATCTCAGATGACTGCCTTTTCTCTTCAGAAGGGGGTCACATTTTCTCGTTTTTTCATGTGTTACACAATTGGGGTTGCATTATGTGAATGTATGAATGTGAAAGTGATGGTGTGAAGACTCTGAAATTTGTTACAGTTCTTTGAAGAGCAGTGATTTATTTGTTATAGCAGGCAATTAATTTGGTTATACTCAAACTGTAAACTCTCTCTTGGGTGGCAAGTCTAATCTCAGTTCAGTTCTTTGACTGTTAGTTGTGTCTGTTCCATGCATGCATGGTTCAGAGATCAGTTAAAAATTCACGTAGTGTTTATATACAGAACTGGGAGTTTCCCCTGTTTGTCTGTCTCCTTTCCAAGCCTCTCTTTTCTAGTAGCTATGGTTGCCTTGAACTCTGTTTGCTGGGTCTTCACACCAAAAAGGCTGTGTTTCCCTACTGGAGTTAGCCACCCCAAATGACATTCACTTCATCATGCCCTCAAGTCTAAAAGTTATAAAATGGGGAACTCACTCTGTACTTGCCCATACTTCCAAGTTTTGAATCTCAATTCCCCTCCAGAATTTGCCTGTTTATTTTCACTCTCTAGGGCCTTCAGGTAAATTTTTCTCCCATATATTATAGTTGCTGTCTGTGAGAATGCCAGATTCAATAAAACTAACTTAGCCAGACTAGAAGTGGAAACAAGTAAAACCAATTAGCAGATATTCCTTTGCATTTCTGAATTTCTCTCCTCAAAACACTTAACTTCTACTCATTATCTCATCTAGTGATGTTTGGTTTTGGTTTTAAGTAGAATCATAAGCCAGACTCAGAGCTTCCTTGATCATCTTGCCAAGTACATAAGAAGATTTGGAATAAAAGCACAGCATAGAGTAAAATGATAAAATGATAAAACATCAGTCAGGTCTGCTGGCTCAGAGACAGGCAGCATTTAATCTCAAAGCAATGAGGCTTGCACAGGCTCATGAGTACCAAAGACTATCTGCATGGTACTTTGCCACATTATTTATTCTATTTTATATTTTTGGTCTCGGGTATTTCTATAGCCTTCATTTAAAACTGCAATAGGAGACACCCTAAGAGAAACAAAATATTGAAAATATTATCCTTATACACCAACACAGAGTTGGTAAGTACACATTTTCTTCTAGTAATTATTCTTATCACTTCTTCAGAGCCCCTGTATGCAATGCACCTTGCCAATCATTTTACATAGTTCGCCATCTCATGCTTCATAACCATTCGTAACCATCCTTCATAACCTTATTTTATGGAGGAAGAAACCAGAGAGGTTAAGTGAGTTAATGGAGATCACACAGCAAATAGTAGAAATCGGAGTTCTCATAAAGAAAAGAAAAAACTATGAGAGGGTATTTGGAATCATGAAACACATACTCTTTACTATTAGGAAAGGAAACTGAACTCTTTTCAAGCAAAGAGTAAAAGAAGATTCTAAAATTTGAAGTCCTAGAAGTTATAAACAAAAAGAGGTTATAATTCTTCTTTCTACTAATTACTGAGAATAAAATGACCCACATTCAGATATATATAATTCATATTGGCAACTTTCGTGTTAAGGAGTCTTGCTCCAGGGCTTAAAAACACCAACTGGAACATTAACACGAGGATCAAATAATTTCCGTACAAGGATTCATAGTAAGAGGCACATAGCACCAGTACCGCATTTCACTTCATGTCCTTTCCTAAACCTCCTTTGTTTTCCAGGTAAACTTTCTAGACAGGCAGGTGACTCACCGGAGTGAAGCAGGCACATTAAGGAGTTAAGGTGCCTGCCTCGTCCTACCACAACCTGCATTTGGTGAGTCCTTCTGGAAGACTGTGGCAATGTCTCACAGTCCTACACATGTTAGGAGCAACCTCTCAATTATAAAAATTGCATAAACCTATGAGTTTCAAGTGACTGTGGAATGAGAGAAAAAGGAAGGGCAGGGCCAGAGTTAAGTGGGCAGATAATATAAAGGGAAAATAGGAGACTGGGTCTTGACTAGAAGTGCGCCCGAACAAGAGGGCTATTTGGCGTTACATGTTCTTACACGTGCTAAATTGTTTGCTGAGACCTCAGAACGGGGTAATTGCAGGGAGTAAAAATGAGAGGTGGTGGGAGAAAAAGAGAGGGGTATGAACAGGAGTTGTAGGGAGGGGTTAAATGGACACAGTCCACTGACAACAGGCTGGGAAAATTTTACCAACATTAATACATTTCTCTTCCTTTACTGCTATTATATTCACCTTTTTAAAAAAATGCTTTTTATTTATTTCTGAGAGAGAGAGAGAGAGAGGCAGTGTAAGCAGGGGAGGGTCAGAGAGGGAGGGAAACATAGAATCCAAAGCAGGCTCCAGGCTCTGAGCCAGCTGTCAGCACAGAGCCCGTCGCGGGGCTGGAACCCATGAACCACGAGATCATGACCTGAGCCGAAGTCGGACGCTTAACCGACTGAGCCACCCAGGTGCCCCTATATTCACCTTTTCCAGTGACACTATTCAAAGACATAGAAAGATAAGCAATTCTTTTGCCCCACCTGCAAGTCTTTTTCTAAGATTTATCCCACACTGCCCAAGGTACGCCACTAGGCTTCCTCTGACCAATGATCCCATGCCATTTAGGGGGACATGTTCCACATCAGAAGCATCTGCCACCTGCACGAATTTCATTTCCATTCCACAATCATTCTCAAAGCTATGCAAAGCATAACAACTGGATTTTGTAGCTGTTTAACCTTACTTTTCATACATAAAAAAGTACTAACTGTGTAACTGGTGGGGGGAGAATCATATAATGGCATGTCAATCAGGTAACAGTTAGGCTGCATTTCATGGAAAGGAAAAGTAGTGCTTTCTTTAAAGACTGAAGTCATCACTCCTTTATTTAACTGACATAATATTTATACCCCAATTTTAAAATGGCAGCTACAAATAGAAGTTGAGAAAGGGTAAATTCTCCAAGGGAAATGAATCCAGAAATGTCACCTTTTTAAAAGTTCTGTTTTATATGTACTTAAGAATGTTACTACAATTTTCAGGATGTGCCCATAGCGGGTCACTTTTATCAAACTCTATGAAAACATTTAAAATGAAGTAAACACTACCTCTCCGACTACTGCTTGCTCTTCAGAATGCTCAGGCGCAGAATGCACAGAACTTTTAGAGGGAGTCTAGGCAGGCAGGTGGTCCTGAAATACCTTCACCATGAACAAGAAATTCAGATGATCTTTTCAGCAGTGATCTGGATGGCTGGCTTCTAGGTACAAGTTCACTGGGACATCTGCCATGAATACTAGCTAGCATGACTGCACTGGTGTTGTTAAAAGCCAGAATAAAGGCACCCATGCCATTTCTGTAGGTGTTCTCATTACTCTGCACAAGACAGACTGTGGCTGAGGGGCAGCTTAAATGACTCCACAAGATCACATAAAGGAAGTGGCAGAATGGTGCCTGGATACCCCATCTTCCCGTTTTTAGTCCTGAATTGTTCTGGGCACATATATGAACATCCTCAAGAGCTGGCCATTCCCGGCACTGGGGTTTCCCATTTTGCAAAAGGATGAGTCTGACCCAGAGGTCTGGTAGGAAGAGTACGTCTCTGGTTTCCTGGTGGTCTATATGTCATATCATCTCTCTGAAGAGTATTTTGTGAGTCGGTTTACTATTTCCTTGAAACTTTAGTGTACACAAGACTCGGAGGGAATCTCACAGTGGAAGGAACATGGGGTTTTGGTCCTGAGTTTGAATCCAAGAAATGCATTCACTATCTCCGTGTCTTGTATACAGCTGTTCGACTTTATTGAGCCTCACTTTCCACCTCTGTCAAATGGGCATAATAATATCTCAGGTGTATATTTACCAAAAGGATAATTTTTCTTTAATGAAGATAAAGCACCAAGCACAGTTTCTGGCACATGTTGAGTATTCAGGCAAAGTGAGAGCCCTGTGTCCCACCTTCTTACAGGGATGACTCTGAAGCAGAGAAGGGACAGTGAGTCAGAGAGACCTCATTGCCCATAAATCACTCAATGGCAATGTACTAATCCTCCAGCTGGTTGGCCCCTCTCTGCTCTGACCTCTACCTATGGTACTCCTTCACGTGACCTTCTTTGAAATAAAAGTATCACAATTACAAACACCTACTCATTTCCTAATATTTTACTTAATTATTTCCTTTCGTTATCTAATGCTTTTGGTCCATACTATGGTACATGATCTGCTTGATGCAATAATTAAACACAGATAACCATCCATTCAGTCAATATAGTCCCTTCTAAGATATCAGGCACTGTTCTCTATAGCAGTGAATATAATAACCCCAAATCCTGCCTTCATGAGGCCTACATTCTGGTGGGAGACAGATGATAAAGAGAACAAAAATGTAAAAACTACATGGTTGGCTAAATAATGCTTTGTGTTCCAGAGAAACACAAATTGGAAAGGAGATGATGCGTCTTATGGTTAAATTATGGCCTTATGTGCCCCAGAGGGATATGTTGAAGTCCTTTTTTTAAAATTTTTTAATGTTTTATTTATTTCTGAGAGAGAGAGAGAGCATGAGCAGGGGAGAGTCAGAGAGAGAGGGAGACACAGAATCGGAAATAGGCTCCAGGCTCTGAGCTGGCAGCCAGCACAGAGCCCGACACGGGGCTCGAACCCACGAACCGCGAGATCGTGACCTGAGCCAAAGTCGGAGCTTAACCAACTGAGCCACCCAGGAGCCACAAGATATGTTGAAGTTCTAACCCCTAGTACCTAAGAGTGTGATCTTACTTGGAAATAGGGCCGGAGTAGATGTGACTCGTTAAGATGAGGGCAGGCCTCCTCCTCCGTATGATCAGTGTCCCCAGAAGAGAATGACCATGTGAAGACAGAGACCACACAGGGAGGACACCCTGCGATGACAGAGCAGAGTCAGGAGTGATAAGGCTACAAGCCAGGCAATGCTAACCATAGGCAGCCCCCTGCCAGAAGCCAAGAAGAAACAAAGGATTCTCCTGCTGGTTTCAGAGCAAGGATGGCCCTCGTGATACTTCAATTTCAGACTTGCAGCCCCCAAAATGGTGACACAAGAGATTTCTCTTGTCTTAAGTTGCTCAGTTCATGCTATTTTGTAATGGGAACCCCAGGAAATTAATACAGTGAGCGTGGGGACATTTTTGCAGTTTTCGGCAAAAAAATCAGGAAAAATCTCACAGAGAAGGTAAGATCCCAGGAAAGACCTGAGTGAGGTGTAAAAAACAGCCAGGAAGATGCTTCTGGGTGAGGAAAGTTCTAGGCACTGGGAGCAGAAAATGCAGAGGGCCCAAGGCAGGAGAACGCTTAGTTTGCTAGAAAAACAGCACCGAAGCCAGTGTGCCTGGAACCGTGAGGGGACAGTGGTAGGAGACAAGGTCAGGGTCTTGGCAGGGAGCTGGATGCTACCAGACTTCTGGGCCGTTCGAGGACTTGGACTTTTCCTCACAGCAAGGTGGAAAACCAATGGGCAATTCTGAGCAGAGATGGAACAAGATGTCACTTCAGTTTCGTAAGATCTCTCTGGCTTTTTTGAAAATAAACTAAAGAGACAGCCACTTAGTGGGGGTGGGGGTCGCACAGCAATGGTGGAAAAAGATGCTGGTCAGGGAGAACGGGGGAGGGAGAAGTGAGCATCCTCTGCTGCAGATTTTGAAAGTAGATCCAGAAGGATCGGCAATGGACTAGAAGCAGAGAGAGATGCCTGACTTTTTGATAAGTTTTAGACTTAAATTAGAAACCATAACAATTTAACTGTACCAATCACCTAAAGAAATGGTCTTCTCAAGTGCCAGGCCAGCTGAAGATATTGGCAATATATTTAACAGACAGACTAAATAATCAGAATATAAAAGGTACTCCTAAAAATCAAGGAATAAATGAACAAGCAGATAGAAAAAAAAAAATAGTAGTTCAAAGAAGAAATCTCAATGGATAAGGAATATTTTTAAAAGCAGCTTAGGCTCACTAGAAGAAAATAAGAAATAAAATAAAAGGATTCTATTTCTATTCTATCAAAGCAGTAAACATGAAAAAGATTGACAAAATTCAGTGTTGTCCAAAATACAGAAAAAAAAATAGTACAATGTTCTAGTTTATTTCTGGCAGAATCATGAGTTGGCATATCATTCTCGTGAGCAATTTATTACATTTATCAAAAGCGATACTACACATATCCGATGGCATAGTGAATCTTCTTGCCAGGTATATTGGGCTCAAGAAACATATGCACAAGGAGATATATACTAAAAAGATTCCTTCAATGGTTTTCCTTTTTTTTTTTTTTTTAAGTATAGCAAAATTTGGAAATGACCTAAAATCTGCCCTGAAAAGGAAAGAGGTAAATAAAATGTGTTCCATTTATAAGATGGAGTATTATGCAGCTGTTAAAAGAAATCAGTTGGCTAGAAGCATGGATGCAGATAAGTTTTTATGTCATATGAACAACAACTAATGAGAAGGAAAATTTTAATCATGCAAACACAGGGGCGCCTGAGTGGCTCAGTCGGTTAAGCGTCTGATTTCGGCTCAGGTCATGATCTCACAGTTCATGGGTTCAAGCCCCGCATCAGGCTCTGTGCTGACAGCCAGCTCAGAGCCTGGAGCCTCCTTCAAATTCTGTATCTCCCTCTCTCTCTGACCCTCCCCTGTTCACACTGTCTCTCTCTTTCAAAAATAAATAAAAAACATTAAAAAAATTAAGCATGCAAACACGATAGTATGTATTGGTGACCAATACATATATATGAGTATAAACATAAAGAACAAACTGGTTAAACATATCCCAAATCTGTGTTAGGGAATTATGCACCAGAGAAAGTGGAAGGAACCATAGAATATGGTAGTTAAAAGGGAATTTGATGTCTTCAATAATTTCCTTAAGCAAACAAATAAACGGTAAGCAATAATGACTAAACAGAAATGGATGCTCCTTTCTTGATAGCGGGATTATAGATGTTTATTACACTACATTTTGTGGTTGTCTGTATTTTTAATGTTTTCTCAAAATAAAGAAAGGGAGAGGAGGGAGGGAGAGAGAGGGAGGGAAGGAAACACAAAGAGGTAGGAAAGGAAGGGAAGGAGGGAAGAAGGAAGAAAGGAAGGAAGCCTGTCACCAGTTCTAAAGTGCACTTAAACTGGTCACAGATGGCTGAGCGTTTACAGATAAAACTCAAAACTGTGTTTTCATCATCAGTGAGACTGATGGCGATTCCTCCCAGGTTGGCTCAGCTCGGAGGGCTGACTTCAAGTTCAGCCAGCAGAGGGAACCATCTGTCACTTGGAAAGATAGAGCTCTGCCGCGGGAATGACAAGAGAGCGCCAGTAGCCATTATCTTCAGCAGAGACCAGCACCTCTGGAACCCAGGGAAGAGGGAAAGATGCATTTACAGCAAAGTAAACTGAGAGCACACCATAGACATCTTTTCAACCTTCCTAAAAGGCTCGTTGTAATTTTCTAGAATCAAGGGAACAATATAGTTGATTAGTTCTCAGCAGACTTAGCAATTTTCCTTTTCATATTTCTCTCTTTGAAGCAAGTCCTCCATTAACCTTCTATGTTCTATGTTCAGATTTTTCCCCCTCCGAAATGGAATTGAGACTTGAAAAAAAAAAGTTAGAGTTAGCTTTAAGATAGTTTGTGCTGCTAATAACCAAAAGACCCTCCTTAAGACAAGAAGGTCATTCTTTAAAGAAGCTAGAAGGTTCCTACTCTTCCTAGAGGGAGCATCGGTGGAGGAAAAAAGCTTGCAGGAAAGCTCAGTAATCATGAAAGCCCCAAAGGACCCGATACTTCCTCTTGGGTCAGTACTGTGTATTTTAAAATGCCTTATATGTACACTTACTTGAGAAACCTTAAGGCCTTGAAGAAACAGTTAGCCAAACACTTAAAGAAAAATCTGGCAATCTCTACATCTGTACCGAACACACTGAGGAGGCACTAAAACAGAGCCGCACTTAGCTCAATGTCTTTGCCCCATCAAGGCCTTAATATTTAAATGTTATCCTTTTTAGTGCTGTCATCATACAGGTGGGGTTTGAATTTGAAACAAACACACAAGGTAGAAAGGGAATGTTATGAATAGTTACTAATGTAAACGTGCTATTTTTGTGCCTTTGAATTTGGGTGATGATAAACATGATTCTGCACATGGAAATTAGACTTTTCAGAGCTTCTACACAGAATCATTTAATTTGACTAACTATAATAATGTGGCTGCTCTGCAATGCAATAAACACTGGGTTTTCAAACGAACAAATGAAGTACATGATAACTCCTTCCAAATGGAACTTCAGCAAAGGGCATTCGGCAAGGGGCCCACACACCAAAGAGGGTGAGTAAAACAAACATCCTACGCCAATCCTTTGAGAACAAAAGAAAGAATCAAATGGCCTCTGATTCTACAGCTTCTGTTCCCAGCGAGAAACACAGCTGAAACCTCACAATAAAATGGGGGGGGGGGGGGGTTGGCTATTTTGGGTTGTCACAAAGTAACTTACGACACATAATTCAGGACACATGAGGACACAATTGCTTTGTGCTTCCAGATCCTAAACCTGAGAATGCAAAATAGTACAGGGAGATGATTTTGCATAGGGGGTAAGAATGTTTGAATCCTGGGCTTTACCAATCAAATAAGTACACAACACTATCCACGTTCTCAACCTTCATGCTCATTCTCCACAATGGTGAGAATGGGGATAATAATTTTGCCTTCCTCAGAGTTATGAGGGGAACAATTTATGTAAAGGACCTGGAACATGGTTAGAATTCAGTGGAGTTGTTACCATTACTTGTATTTTAATCATCATCACTGTCATCATTATTCTCACATTACACTGATCTACATTTTCATACTAAGTTCATTAGAAGCGCAAGTAATTATTAACTTACATTGGCTTAAAGGATTTACTGAGTATCTAATAAGTGTTAAGCACTATGCTGGGGTCTGGGGTACTAATGTGATTAAACTCAAGCAGTACCTATGACTCCTAGAGGTCGTGAGGGAAGCTGCACACAAGCCAGAGACTCCACCAGGAAGCCTACCTTTTCCAGTTGAGCCAAGGGCTCCAAAGGAAAGGAGGGAATCATTCTAAAAGATGTTAAAGCAAAGGAGTTGACTTGAACGTGAGATTTGCAGAATGAGAAGGAGGTAAGGAAGGGCTGGAAGGCAGGCATTCTGGGGAGAGAGAACACAACATTCAAAGAAAGAATATATAGTGCATCTTCATTGTTATTAAAAGTTGGTGCACCAGTGCGGGGCACCGGGGTGGCTCAGCTGGTTGAGGCTGACTCTTGATTTTGGCTCAGGTCATGGGATTGAGCCCAGAGTTGGGCCCCCGCGCCACCGCAAGTTGGGCTGAGTGTGGAGCCTGCTTAAGATCCCCCCCTCCCTCGTTCCCTTTCCCCCACTCATACTCTCTCTCTCTTAAAAAAATAAAAATAGAGTAAAACTCTGCATTGAATAGCTTAATTTAATTAAATAAACAACTATATATCAATTACCCCTCACGAGGCAGGCACTGTGCTGAGTCCCAGGATACAAGAGTAAGCACAGCAGATATGATCCATGCCCTCTGCCTCACCTCCCAGTACTCATTCCTTTGTTTAAAAAATGCACTAAAGTCAGCACTTGCAACCAAAAATTCTACCTTTACCTTTGGTCCCAAAGAGATTCCATGTGGAAAAACTGTAATGCTTTCTCTGGTCAGACAAGGAATGTTACATAAACCAAATAATTCCCTTTCTGCCTTAGGGGCCAGGAAACTTACAACAAATTTAGTTTATTTCAAGGGCCTACTTAGTAGTTAAAGATGGGGACATTCCTGTTTTATGGTGAATTGTTCAATTGTTTTCACACTACCTTTACTTTTGTAGACAGCTTCAAATTTGGGGATAAGTTGGAGGACTTATCGGAGGAATTGGTCGGAAAGGAAAGGAAAAGAGGAACATAAGGGCAAGCTTCTTGAGGTCTGGGAACTGTCCAAAGCACCTTTTGAAATCTTCATGGTACCTCACATAGATACTGCCTAAAATAACATCTGATTGCTGAATGGATAAATGAAGAATACAAACCTTTCCTAGATCAACTTGGATTCATTCAGTTTGGGGGGGTGGGAGAAGTGAAATTAACTTCTCTCTTATCTCCAGTTTGAGAGGGAGAATTCAAAAAAGTAGCTAAAAAGTTTAGCGTGATTATCACTGAGAATGTGGAGACCACAAGAAGAAACTGTTAAGAGGAACTTGAAGATATCCTTAGTGATATATTTAAGAGAACGAGGTCCTTACAACAGAATGTTTCTCTGTCTTACTCTCATGCTAGTCCAAACAAGAGAAATGTCATGGTTTTAACTTATGTCTAAATAATGGGGGGAAATGTTAAGCTTCTTTATGACAAAATTGTAATATATTTGTAATTCTATTTCCTGCTGTTTTCTCAGTTATTTTGGAAAAGATCTGTTGGTCTTTTTATATCAAAACTCCAAACTGGGGAAAATGAAACTATAGGAATAATCTAGATGGTTAACTGCCAGGAAGAAGGGTACAAATTTTTAAGAAGTGTAGAAGACACCTATTGGATATTAGAGTACTATAGGGGTGCCTGGGTGGCTCAGACAGTTGGGTGGCCAACTTCAGCTCAGGTCATGATCTCACGGTTCGTGGGTTCGAGCCCCGCGTCGGGCTCTGTGCTGACAGCTAGCTCAGAGCCTGGAACCTGTTTCAGATTCTGTGTCTCCCTCTCTCTCTGACCCTCCCCTGCTCACACTGTCTCTCTCTCTCTCTCTCTCTCAGAAATAAATAAAACATTAAAAAATAAAAATAAAAGAGTACTATAGACTTCTGCCTTGTTCATGGCCAAATTGATCCAATTCACACACACACACACACACACACACACACACACACACAATTACATTTAAGGAGATATTAAAACATTTCAGGGGCGCCTGGGTGGCTCAGTCGATTAAGCGTCTGACTTCAGCTCAGGTCATGATCTCACGGTTTGTGGGTTCGAGCCCTGCATCAGGCTCTGTGCTGACAGCTAGCTCAGAGCCTGGAGCCTGCTTCTGATTCTGTATCTCCTTCTCTCTCTGACCCTCCCCTGCTCATGCTGTCTCTCTCTCTCTCTCTCTCAGAAGTAAATAAAACGTCGAAAAAAAACCATTTCATCGCTGTCATTAGCTCAACATATTGATGAGGCTTTCTGAATTAATCTCCAACCACAAACTGGCCATTGACATGATGTAACAGCAGTAAATCGTATACAAGTTGCTTCAAGTACCTGGCAAACACCAGTTCCATGATGCTTCCATTCTTTGACAGGTAGAAAATTAAATCATTTCTGCATCCTCCTAAGATTAAGTCATTTCTGTATTCCTGAGAAACACTTCAGTGCTCACAAGTACAGCCCTCCCCCAACTCGCTGATACACTGAAAAGAAGATAATATTAAGGGATGATGCTTGAGGAAATAGTTAAAAGGGAAAACTCAGAAAACGAGGTTGTGAAGGTCTATAATGAGATTTTTTCAAAACGGCGTGGTGAGGGTAGGAAGAGTTGCAGCTGAGTTACGCATGTTTTTAAAAGGTAAGTTATTCCTTAAAGCAATTACCCAAATGTGAGAGTTCCTCTGGTGGCTCTCAACCCTACACTGGAAGTACTTCTTAGAATGCAAGACTGAGAGAGCCAATTACTTCAGCACCAAGCTACACCGTAAATCTCTGGATCTGGCAGTTCAAAAAAACTCTTGGAAAGTGTTCTTCTAAAATCCTCACTAACAACTCTGACTTTATAAATGTAGACTCTAAAAGGATGAATGAAAACTAACCAATTAGAGAGCAAAGTAGAAAGAGAGAGAGAGCACTGAAGAAAAAGGCCTTCCCGACTTTCAACTGAAGTTCTACCACTTAACTAGCTCTGAGACTTAGATCCTACTTGTAATAAAAACCGCATCATAAAAAATTAACAATTACACAGCACGTAGTATGCCCAGGGCTTTCCACGCATTATCCAGCGTAATCCCGGTAATAACCCATGAGGGAGAAACTCACACGAGGCCAGGCTGGAGAAGGGGGCTGAGGGGCTTGTCCAGCGCCACCCGACTGCTCTGACTGGTGAGGTCAGGATTTGAACACAAGATTCCTGAACCCCAGAGTCCAGCCCTTAACCATCTACTGGGCAGACAGCTTCAGTAACCTCTTAGGATTGTCCAAAAGGCTTCTTTCAGCAGTGAGGTGCTGTGATTCCAAGGCAAGTTTGGATGGAGAATAGGAAAAGCTCAGGCCTTGAAGGGACTTCATGCCCTCGATTCTCAGATAACACTACTTCCTTAGAAACCATCCCAAGGATTTGAGACGATTGGAGAGCCACTAGCCCACAGCAATAAGAAAGAGGATTTATACAATGCCTGCTACCTGTCAGGCACTAAGCATTTTACACACATTAAACCATGCAATTTCCACAATGACTTTAAGAATACTATTATTCTGGGGCGCCTGGGTGGCTTAGTTGGTTAAACGCCCGACTTTCGCTTAGGTCATGATCTCGCGGTTCGTGGGTTCGAGCCCCACGTCGGGCTCTGTGCTGACTGCCAGCTCAGAGCCTGGAGCCTGTTTCAGAGTCTGTGACTCCCTCTCTCTCTGACCCTCCCCTGCTCACGCTCTCTCTCTCTCTCTCTCTTCCCTAGAAATAAATAAGAAATATTAAAAAAAAAAACAAAAAAGAATACTATTATTCTTAGTCCCATTCTGCAGATGAGGAAACAGAGGCAAAGAAAGTCCCTTGGCTTAAATCATAGACTGATTAAGTTGAACATCTAGGATTCCAATCCAAACAGACTGACTCACTCAACAAACCACATACACTGGACACACTCCATGTCTGTGACATGAAGGACCTTGGCTATTTCCTAAAGCCTACATCAATCCAATCCAGACATTCAGATAAACTCAGGAGGACAAAACAATCCATATGTGTGACCAGAGGCCTGCCTACTTCTGCCTTCAGCAGTGTCCGCAGAAACCAGTTAGAGAGAAATACATTGCACAGATCATACCTATGTGACTAAGACTTCCTTTTTTCTCGGTCTCCTAGCTGGTTGCTTCCTTCCTGTTAATGCCATGTTGCTTTAGGTTTACTGATAAAAATAGTGTGGCTCCACACACATTTTTCCTGCTTTCAATCTGGGAAAAATTCAGTCCCTTATTCATTTTTAAATTATTTTAATAATAGATTTTATTTAACCCAATATGTAAAAATATTATTGCAACATGTAATAAAAATGAATAAGATACTTTACATTTTTTAATACGAAGTATTCAAAATGCCGAGTGTGGTTTACATTTGCAGCCTGCCTCAAATCAACTAACCACATTTCAATGTCCAGGGGCCACATGTTGCTAGTGGCGACCATACTGAACAACGCAGGCCTGACAGGACTGGTCGTGGGCATTGGTATTTCTAGGTCTGTTTTCTTGGGCTGGTCAAATTCTCCAGAAAAGGGTCTTCTGGTCCCCTGCCTCAGGTTTATAAATCTGGCTGCCATGAATCTGGGATCTAAGTCATAAAAACTGAGAGCCCCATTATGGAGACTCTCACCTCATACCCCTGTTTTGGTCATCAAACCCCTGTCCTCAGCAGGGTCCAGTAACACCAGCCACAGACCTCATGGTTCACCCCTTCCAACCTTCCCCCAGGTCAGGAAAGAGATGGAAGGAGGGAGAGAAAAGCAGTTCCCAGGCAATGCAGGGTAGGGAAGGGCTTGGAGGATCTAATAGCTATTTATTATTATTTCAACATTCTTGTAAATGTTTTTATTTATTTTTATTTTATTTTATTTATTTTTGAGAGAGAGACAGAGCAAGTGGGAGAATGGTAGAGAAAGAGACAGGGGGCTGTGGGAGCGGTGGGGGGCGGGGGGGGACAGAGAATCTGAAACAGGCTCCAGGCTCTGAGCTGTCAGCACAGAGCCTGACGTGAGGCTTGAACTCATGAGCCATGCGTGAGATCATGAACTGAGCTGAAGTTAGATCCTCAACAGACTGAGTCACCCAGACACCCCAACACTCTCTCCCCTTTTTAAAGTTAAACATCTTATTTTGAGATACTTATAGATTCATATGCAAGTTAGAAAAAAAAAAAAAAGCAGTGACTCCATGTACCCTGAACCCAGTCTCTCCCAATGGTAGGATCTTGCATATTACAATAGCACAGCCAGGATACTAACATTGATACAGTGAAGATATAGAATATTCCCATCATCTCAAGGATCCTCTTACTGCCATTTTATAGCTATACCCATTTCCCTCTAGCTTACCCTTCCAACCCTTGACAACCACAAATGTTCTCCATTTATATGATTTTGTCATGTTAAGAATGTTCTACAAATGGAATTATACAGTCTGTAATCTTTTGAGATTGGCTTTGTTTTTTGTTTTTTTTTTTCAACCTAAATCCCCGAAGAGTCAGCCAAGTAGTCTGTATGCATTAAAGCTTCACTGCTGAGCACTAACTAGTCCATGTAGCCCAGTTTGTTTAACCATTTACCCACTGAAGGATGTCTGGGTTGTTTCCAGTTTTTGGCCATTACAAATAAAGCTGCCACGAACATTTGTATACAGGTTTTTACGTGAACATAAATTTTCATCTCCTTGGGATAAATGCCCAAGAGCATGGAAAATGTATGTTTGGTTTTGTAAGAAACTGCAAAACCATTTTCCATTCTATTTCCCACCAGCAACATATGAGTAATCCCGTTTCTCTGCATCCTCACCAGCGCTTGGTGTTATCATTATCACTATACACTTATCAGAATGGCTAAAATTAAAAAAAAAATAACTATACACTTATAAGAATGGCTAAAATAAAGAAATACTGGTAACACTAAGTGCTGGTGAGGATGAAGAATAAGTATATGGTGATATATCACTGTGATTCTAATGTGCATTTCCCTGATGGCAATGATGTTGAACTTCTTTTCACGTGCTTATTTGCTGTCTGTATAACCTCTTCAGTGAAATGTCTAGGGCCCTTGCTTATTTTTTAACTGGATAGTTCGTTTTTTTACTTTTGAGTTTAAAAGGTCTTTGAGTATTCTGGATACTAGTGCTCTGTCAGATACATGGTTTGCAAATATTTTTTCCCAGTCTGGAGATTGTCTTTTCATCCTCTTAACAGTGTCTTTAACAGAGCAAAAGTCTTAATTCTGATGGAGTCCAATAGGTCATTTTCCCTCTTTTACGTATTGTGTTTTGTGTCAAGTATAACAACTCTTTGCCTAACCCTAGATCCCAAAGATTTTTTCTTACATTTTATTCTGTAAGTGTTACAGTTTGATAGGATTTTTTTTCTACATTTAGTCCATGACACATTTTGAGTTCATTTTTATATAAGGTATGAGATTTAATTTTAGGCCCATTTTTTGCCAACTGCTCTAGGGCCATTTATTGAAAAGGTTCTCTCTTCTCCGTGGAGGGAAATTGCACATTTCTCAAAAACCAGTTGGGCTTATTCATTTAGATATATTTTTGGGGTTCCCTATCCTGATCCATTGATATATGTGTTTAGCACTCCATAATAGTCACAAAGTAGCTGTCCTATAAGCTTTGAAATTGGGTACACTATTCCTCCACGCCATTCTTCTTTTCCAATATTGTCCCTTTGTCTCCATATGAATTTTACAATAATCTTGTCTACATTAAAATAAAACCGGGGCGCCTGGGTGGCTTAGTCGGTTAAACGTCCGACTTTCGCTTGGGTCATGATCTCGCAGTTCGTGGGTTCAAGCCCCGCGTCGGGCTCTGTGATGACTGCCAGCTCAGAGCCTGGAGCCTGTTTCAGTCTGTGACTCCCTCTCTCTCTGACCCTCCCCTGCTCACGTTGTCTCTCTCTCTCTCTCCTAGAAATAAATAAAACATTAAAAAAAATTTTTTAAATAAAATAAAATCCTGATGTGATTTTGATAGAGAATACATCAAACTTGTACATTAATTAGGAAAAATTGGGATCCTTAGCATGCAGGGACTTCCAAATCATGAACACTATATGCTTCTCCATGCATTCAATTTTCTTTGATTTCTTTCTTCAGTATTATGTCATTTTCAGCATGTAAGTTCTGTAAATGTTTTTATTATATTTAACCTAAACATTTCATAATTTTGAGTTACTATAAAATGTATTCTTTTTAAATTTTTTTTTATTTATTTTAAATAATCCATGCCCATAATGTGGGGCTTGAACTCATGACCTCAAGATCAAGAGTCACATGCTCCTTGACTGAGTCAGCCAGGCGCCCCCTCAATTGTATTCTTAATTATAGTGTCTACATGTTCATTGCTAGTATACAGAAATACAACTGATATTTAAAATTCATCTTATATTCTATAACCTGTTGAACTCACATATTAGTTTTAAGAGGGTTCTGGGTTCTTTTTTTTTTTTTTTTTTTTTTAGATCACTTAGGATTTTCCAAGTAGAAAGTCATGTCATCAGCAGTAGCAAGTTTTCTTTCTTCTTTTCTGTCTGTGTGCCTTTTATTTCCTTTATTGCCTTACTGCATTGACTAGAAATCCCTGTACTTTGTTGAAAAGGAGTGGCAAAAATAGACATCCTTGCCTTCCTTCCTGACTTGGGGAAAAGCATTCAGTCTTTCATCATTAAGTACAATGTTAACTGTGGGTAATTTAAAAAGATGTTCTTTATCAAGTTGAGGAAGTTTCCCTCTATTCCTATTTTCTGAGAGTTTTTATCATATATCAGTATTGAATTTTGTCAAATGCTTTTTCTACATCAAGATAAAATCATGTGATTTTTTTTCTCTTTTGTCTGATGAACTAAATTGATTGGCTTTTTAATGTCAAACCAGTCTTGTATCCCTGGAATAGAGCGTGGTTATCATGTATATTTTCTAATGAATTCTATTTGTTAATACGTTGTTAAGGATTTTGGGGTCTATATACGTAAGGGTTATTGATCTATAGTTTTCTTTTTTATATTGTTTCTGCCTGACTTTGGCATCTAGCGAATTCTAGCTTTATAAAATGAAGTGAACCCTCTTCTATTTCCTAGAAGAGTCTCTGTAGAATTGATGTTAATTCCTCTTTAAATGTTTGGTAGAATTCTCCAACAAAATCTTGAAATATCTTTTGAGGTGGGGAGGGCTAAAATTGGTTCAATTTCCCTAATAGTTACAGGACTATTCAAACTATTTCATACTAGGTAAACTATGAGATTGAGAAAGATTTATTTTTTTCTATGTTGTCAAGTTTATGTGTGTAGAATTGTTCATAGCATTCTTTTATTATCCTTTTGATATGTGCAGGTTCTATTGTGATATCTCCTGTTTCATCCCTGAGATTGGTAACAGTATCACAGGATCTTCTGTCCCTTTTTTTTTTTTTGGTCAGTCTTCCTAGTTGCTTGTCAATTTTATTAATTTCTTTGAAGAAACAGCTGCTCCTGCTTTCTTTTAATTAATATGTATATTACAGGTGTATATCTTACTTCCTTTTACTTCTAATCTGCCTCTATGGTTAAATTTGTCTATATCTTATAAACAGTATATAGTTGGGTTGTGTTTATTTATTTTTTATTTTTTTATAGTTAACTTATTTATTTTGAAACAAAGAGAGACAGAGCATGAGCAGGGGAGGGGCAGAGAGAGAGGAAGACACAGAACCTGAAACAGGCTCCAGGCTCTGAGCTACCTGCACAGAACCCGATAACCCACAAACCGTGAGATCATGACCTGAGCCAAAGTCGGACGCTTAACCAACTGAGCCACCCAGGTGCCCCGAGTTGTGTTTTTTAAAACAATCTGCCAGTCTGTTACAAGTCTATTACAACGTTAATATAATTATTGATATTTTATGTCCTACCCTAGCATTTTATTTTTGTTTGCTGTTTCTTCTCTCTGGTTTTATGTTTTTGTTTTTGTTTTCCTTCCTTCTGGTAGGTTATTTGAAAATTTTTTTTGGAATTCTATTTTGATGTATCTAAAGTGTTTTTGAATACATCTCCTTGTAGAACTTTTTTGCTCTGTGTATTATATTATATATTCATAACTTATAAATACAAAATGACTGATATCATTCATCAATCTAAATAAAGTATAGAAACCTGGCTGCCTTTTATGTCCCTTTACTCTCCCCATTTATAATTCTCTTAAATATTTCAATCATTTGCATCCACATCAGAGAGTACTCTAATTTTTGCTTCAATCTTTATATATAATTTAGAAATTTCAAGAAGAAAAGGTAAGCCTACTGTATTTACCAATATTTTTGCTTACTGTCTTTTTTCCTTCCTGTGTTCTAAGGTTCCATTTTTTTTTAACTCATTTTCCTTCCGTTAGCCATTCTTTTGGAGTAGTTCTGTTGGTCACAAATTCTCTTGGTTTTCCTTCATCTGAAAAAAAATCTTGACTTCCCTTTCATTCCTAAAGGATGTTTTCACTGGTTATAGCATTCTGAGTTAACTCTGGGCTAACATTTTCATTCAGTACTTAAAAGCATTAAGTTCCTAAGTCTTAGAAGAAACTCAAAAATGAGACATGTAGAAGGATGACTCGGAGGCTCAGTTGGTTGAGCATCTGATTTTTGCTCACGTCATGATCTCACAGTTCATGAGTCCAAGTCCCACATGGGGCTCGCTGCTGTCAGTGCAGAGCCTTCTTTGCATCCTCTGTCCCCTTCTCTCTCTGCCCTTCCCCTGCTCGTGCTATCTCTCTCAAAAATAAATAAGCATTAAAACAAAATAAGCATGTAGAAAGAGCTAATATATATATGTATTATAAACTGGATCCTATTGAGTTGAAACATCACTAGGCTATAAGGAACTAATTCTGGCAGAAAGAAGAGCCACATAATAATATTTATAATTACGTGTTTAAGTGCAAAAATACAAATATGTAATGGTCACAGTGCTAACACACAAGAGAGTGAGCTGTACTGCTTGGGAGAATCGGCAGAAGCTTCCGGAGATCTGTGAGATGGATTCTAAAGGTTCCACAGTTAAAGGAGTTTCCAAGGAGAGGGAGAAGCATGTGCAAAAGCCCTAAGAGAACTTGGCACGTTTGGGAAATGATATGAAGTGATGCAAGATCGAAGTATAGAACACTTATAGGAATTGGGCCAATGAAGAGGGAAACAGGTAAGGGGGAAGGGCAGGAGGCCCTCAGCCTCTACTAAGGAGTTTAAACTTCACCCTCGGTACCACAGACAACTGCAAAATAGATGAAACTGGTGAATATAATATTTAAGCAATGACGGCTAGTATTACACACTTTTAAATGTAGCTTTTCAGTGACTCATTATCTTTATTTTCATATGTATCAAAACTTAGTTTATGTACCTTTAGGAAGTATTAACAGCCAATAAAATGAGAAGACTCAGCTGAGTCCCTGCCTCTTGCACTCCATTTAAAACACAATCTATCTGGGGCGCCTGGGTGGCTTAGTTGGTTAAGCGTCCGGCTTTCGCTTGGGTCATGATCTCGCGGTTCGTGGGTTTGAGCCCCGCATCGGGCTCTGTGCTGACTGCCAGCTCAGAGCCTGGAGCCTGTTTCAGTCTGTGACTCCTTCTCTCTCTGACCCTCCCCTGCTCACGCTGTCTCTCTCTCTCTCTCTCTCCTAGAAATAAATTAAAAAAAAATTTTAAAAATAAATAAATAAATAAAACACAATCTATCCTTCCTGCAGAATTATTTCAGGGTCTCTGTGACCAGTGAGTGAAGTAGCATGACACGAGTCAATGCTCGGATGGATGGCAGCATGTTAAGTGAGGTGTTTCAGCTTTCCTGTAGCTTTTAATTCTCCAGATTTTGTCAGTTTTTCTCAAATGTATTTTGCCTTATTTACTAAATGAAAATTTCCAGTGGCTGAGAAAAAATATATAAGGTTTATGTACAGCATGTCAAAAATTATACCCAGAGCTCCAGAAATGCCCACAGGACCTTCAGAGAGAAATATGGTTCTATTGTCCCCCACAACCATTTGTTATGCTGACCCCTTGCCCAGCAACATACCCCTCTCCCACCCACTCTGAGAATCTACAGTCTGTTCTAGAATTTACATGGAAGTCTACATCACATAGATGGGTATTGCTGGTTATAACTAGCATTGCATTTTTGGTAAAGATTAACTTCAGAATAAAAAGCAGAATAAAATTTAAAAACCTCTCTGCGTGGAGTGCCTAGGTGGCTCAGTCGATCGAGGGTCTGACTTCAGTTCAGGTCCTGATCTCACGGTTCAAAGATTAGGACTCCTCATCAGGCTCTGTGCTAACAGCTCAGAGCCTGGAGCCTGCTTCGGATTCTGTGTCTCCCTCTCTCTCTGCCCCTCCTCTACTTGCTCTCTCCCTCCCTCTTTCTCTCTCTCTGTCTCTCTCTCTCTCTCTCCCTCCCCCACCCTGTTTCTCTGTCTCTCAAAAAGTAAACATTAAAAATTTTTTAAATAAAAAAATAAAAACCTCTATGTACAATATGAGTGCTTATTTGAGCGCAGCCTTATTTCCTTTTCAGTCCAAATCATTTTTTAAAAAGTTTTCAATGTTTTATTTATTTCTGAGAGAGAGAGAGAGAGAGAGAGAGAGAGGCAGCATGAGCAGGGGAGGGTCAAAGAGAGAAGGAGATACAGAATCCAAAGCAGGCTCCAGGCTCTGAGCTATCAGCACAGAGCCCGACGCAGGGCTCGAACCCATGAACCGTGAGATCATGACCTGAGCCAAAGTCAGATGCTTAACCAGCTGAGCCACCCAGGCACTCCCAAATCATTTTTAAAAATCATATTTAATGCTACTGATTTGTATATTAAAAATGCTTAAAATGGAAAATTTTATGTTATTTCTGTTTTTCCACAATAAAAAAATTGTCAACGTTAAAAAAAAAAAAGATAGGAAAAGAAATGAGTGTCACATTCATGCTGCTTCTTCAAGGCAGACATTGTCCATGCCTTGGAAACCAAGGAAGGTAAGATCCATCTGGGTACTTGACCTAATTTAGAGCTGGTGGCAAAGTGTCTTCAGTTGGGTTAGAAGCTCTATAGCATTCAATCTCCTTTTAAAGGAAAGAAACCTTCAAGCTTGATGGACTTGAAAGAAATGTCACCTTTTTAGAACAGAAAAAGAATGTATGAAAGTTTCCCATTGAAAATAAAGATGCGAACTGGAATATTTATGGACAGGGAGCAAGGAGCCACACATCATCAACCTGTTTAGCTCATGCACATCAGAATGGGAAGACATTTGCTTGCATTCCTATGCCACTGAAGACAAGTTTCTTAAATTCCTATTTCTTTTATGGTGGTGTGTTTCATTTTGTCTCTATGGCTACTGTTCTAAAGTAAGTTAACTGTACGAGTATAAACTGGGATCTGCATATGTTCTAGCCCCATACTCTTTGGTCAACCTGACAACTTGAATGGATCGATCTTCTAAAAGTGGAAAATTATTCCCACAAAATTCCTATCTTGTGAGAAACTGTCCCTTCTGAAAACACTTTCTATTCTTGATAAGAACTAAAATCCTGTTTTCACTCATATGTGGAACAGGAGAAACTTAACAGAGGACTATCGGGGAGGGGAAGGGGAAAAAATAGTTAAGGAGAGGGAGGGAGGGAGGCAAACCATGAGACTCTTAAATACTGAGAACAAACTGAGGGCTGATGGGGTGGGGAAAGGGGAAGGGGGGTGATGGTCATGGAAGAGGGCCCTTGTTGGGATGAACACTGGGTGTTATATGGAAACCCAACTTGACAATAAACTGTATATTTAAAAAAAAAAGAACTAAAATCCCTTCCTACCTGAAGGCATGTTAATTAAATTTCAAAGATTATTATGTCAAGGGAGAATAACACAAATCAACCTGGGAATCTGCTTTTCTCAAATACATTGAGAGCCTGTATTTCTTTAGAATTGATCTGTATACTTCCCTCTACTCTGTACACAGAGTTTTATTCTCCCCGGGTCCTTCTTGACATCTTTTTCCATAGTGCCTTGAAGCTTTTCTCATCCAGTTATGCAAGAAACTATATTTGAATTATGTTCAAATAAGCATTAGGGAGACTGGCATCTTCTGTAGAAAACATATGGGCTATCAGAAGTGATGTCCTGAATTCTTGCCTCATCATGACATTACTTTAATGAAGGCACCATTTCTTATATGTGATAAACAATATGGTGTCGAATAGATTTGTATAAAGTGCCTAAAATTAAGCAAGCACAAGTACATGAGTTAGTATCATATTATCATGAAGCACTACACTTGATAATTTAAAAACAAATGAAAACTCAGCCCACTGCCTTCATTGTAACTGTCAGTTGCAGAGTTTTACTTCAGATTCTACTGGTCATGATTTTACCCTCTTCTGCGTTGGATCATTATCTTATCTAGAAAACCCCAAGCCCATTTCTTCATCCATACATGAAACCTTAGATTCTCTTAATGACCCAACAGAGTTTTGGATAGTTAACTACCCTACTGTTACTTGTCTTGTTTAGAAGAAATGAAAGTTAAGACTGTGGCAGGAAAGGACAAGCTGTCAACCCATTCAATAAATTCCTGCTGAAAAGTAACTAAATGCACTGAGTATTAACATAATTTACTAGAACAATTAGAACACATCCTTGTTGTCTTTTAATTAGATTATTTCTTGTTCTGGTAATTACACTAGACAAGGAAGAATAATAGTTTCAGGATTCTAAGATCATCTGTAGACTACGTGGAAAGAGAATGATCAATAATGCTAATCTGCTAGAACACTTACATTTCCAGAAAGAGATCTTTTATCATGAGCAATCCTTTGTATAATCAGCATTATTTCTCAATGTCTATGATCATCTTTCCCCAAGTTTAAAAGTAAAGATGTTAGACAAACAACATTTATTCCATTGTTGAAAACCCGGGCAGGCTGGGCCACCTCTGGCCTCTACTAGCTCAGACATTGCTTCACTCTCTTGCAAAATGCCAACAAATAACCACAAATGAAGGATTTAAGATTCCATGCAGAGCAGCACGGCCAGAAGTCTGAATATCTAACAGGGAGAAAACAAGATTTTTAAGTTCTCCTAGGAGAGGAGTCATAAACCTCTTCAATTTAAAAATACATTGAAATAGATGAAAATTTCTTACAAATGCGAGTTAATCTGAACATAAAACTGGTGGCATTTCCATACATGAGGATATTATTTGCAGAAATTAATGTGGAGGTGTCTGTATGACAGGGAATATAGCTGGGCTTGCAGAAGTGGGCTTTACATGTGAGTTGTATTACTATCTCTGGTTTTAAAAGTTTTAGGAACCACAGAGAATTCAAATGCTCCAAGGTTCCCCTCATGCCCTATGCAACTATCACCAAGCATGCTAGGAAATCCTAGACAGCAGCCGCCAAGGCTTCAAGGATTCAGGCTCTTTCCAAAAAGTCAGGAGTTGTCATATGCTGTCATCTAGGATAGCCCTAGAGTTGAGGGGATGGTGCCGGGATACACAAAGTTGACACCCGTGAATCTGAAGGTCTCTGTAATAAGGGGCAACACCAACATCCCACCAGCAGCCTGGATTACAGGAATCTCAGCCCCAATGTTGACCGAGTCTGTCTTAGTCAATGCAAAGGCATAATGAGACCATGTCTAGACAGTATTGATCTCCCACCAGAGAAAAAATAAAATAATTCAGAGTGTGACTTCTCTTCTAGCTTGGCCCAAATAACACCCAAATCAGGCTTTTTCATTCATACATTGCTAACATTCCCCCTAACCAACATCATTTTATCAACAAGGCAGTCAATGACACACATAAGCTTCTTTTCAAGGTATAGATGAAATTTTTGATATTCGAAAAGTCTTTCATATTCAAATAGCAAATGAGAAAGTTGCTTAAACCTATTAAAAATCTAGAGAAATTCAATGAGTTTATACGTGTCTTTTTTACCTTGCCAGGCAAAGGAGAGAAGTGTTTGAAAAAATGAGCGTCCACACAACCTGAAAGAAAGAAAACTCAAATTAACATGGGCAAAATATCTAAAGAAGTCATTAGCTTAAGTCATCTGAATGATTTTCCATACAGTCTGGTAATTTTGGATCAGAGGAACATCCCTATAACTCCGGTGTCCATTCCAGCTTGGAAGACATGTTTCCCCATGGATGTACCTCTTTAACTTGTCAGGGGTGCTACTAAGAACTTAAGGTTCCCCACTACTCTGGTCTCCAGACTAGAGAAATCTATGGGGCAGAATAGGATTTTAGAGGTACCAGAGATCTGTATTTGAGTGCCCTGTGGTCAAGCATTCCAAAGGCAGGCTGAGCAATGACTCTGCCCCCAAAAAGTCCAGGAGAAAGGAAATGTGGTTTAAAAGACTAGTAGGAATGGAGTTAAAAAGGTCCCCAGGCAGTGTGATAGCAAGTTAGGATTGGAAACCTCCAGCTATAAAGGGGAACCAGAGAGAATTATCTCTGACCTGGGGGCTGAACTGAAACCGTGACTCTGAGGTATTCAGGTGATGCCATGGAGAAAAATGCCTTACAAGGTGGGGGCTTGCTTTATTGAAGGAAAGTGAAACAACCATTTCATTATTTTAAAATAGCATCAAGGTACAAATCTATCCAATAGAAGAATGTTAAATAAAAACATAGTCCAGAGAGATACTTCTACCATTATAAATAGTTCCTTATAAATGCCACCCAGGGACAAAATGATCATTTCTGTGTTCCTAACCAAAATAGCTCTGCAAGTCTGGGAAATACCTTGCCCTCTAAAGCAACCAGGAAGAAGTCCCTTCAGTCTACGAGTTCTTGTCCTTGAACCTTTTGAGGATTCACTCCCCAAATTGAAACTCAAGAGACCAACATAATAAGAGCTAGATAACTAGATGACTATGGATAACTAGAAACCTTATCTATTGATAGCAGAGACTACTTCCCTAACTGGTCTGTCTATAACTTCTTGCAAGCTTAATAAAACTCCTACACTTGTCTGAAATGAAATAAAGGGAAACCAATAAAGAATTTCCTTTTCTCTCTGTTAACAAAAAAACATAACCATTCCATGAAAAGCAAGAAAGACACAGAATTCATCCTTCTTTTCTCATCCAAGGAAGGTAATATTATGAGGGTTCTAATTTAGAATACACCACTATAGCAGATTTCTAGGACATAAAGTTAAGTTTATAGTCTACCTCAATCCTAACACCCTGGGGTTAAAGTAAGTATGTCTGTAACACCTCTCTAGTTATCAAGAGGGAATGATAGTGGCAAAATAAATAAGTAAATAAAACTTGGATACACATTTAAAAGAGCTGCTTACTTCAAGATAAGGCAATAACAGTGGTCATTTAGGATGATTTGTTGAAGAATCTTAACTCTCTTTAACAAAAAAATGGATACTAGCAAATACCTTAAAAAAACACATACACACAAAGATATGCTGTAACATTTGGGAGACTGTTATCTAACCATTCTGATTTGGCTACATGTTCAATTAGCCAAGCATAATAGGAAAAAATTTCTCTATTGATTAGGTAGTCAATTTAAAATATTCATGAATTTAGTTGAAGCATAAGTAGCAAGTTCCGGAAAGAAGAAATAAATCACACGTATCCACAAAGAGGAATGAGTGTGTTTCATGCAATCTTGGGGAATAGATTTTATAAGGCACTTCATAAAACCACTGACTCCAGAGAAGGAAAAAAACCCTACACATATTAACCCAGAGCATTCTTATTCCTGCATTCACAGCAAGAGCCCAAAAATAAAACGTATTTCCTAATACTGCCTCAGAATGTGATTCAATGCATTGTCTATTTAAATAAGTATTTTCTGCCACTTAAAGTCATGTGATAATTTTTTCCCAATGACTAACCAAATATGCCTATTATTTCAATCAGTTATTTCATTTTTAATTTTTTTATATTTATTTATTTTTGAGGGACAGAGAGAGAGAATGTGAGCAAGGCAGGTCGGGCAGAGACAGAAAGAGGAAGACAGAATCTGAAGCAGGCTCCAGACTCTGAGCTGTAAGCACAGAGCCTGACACAGAGCTCGAACTTCATGAACCATGAGATCATGACTTGAGCCGAAGTCGGACACTTAACCGAC
Source organism: Hyaena hyaena (assembly GCF_003009895.1). NCBI lineage: Eukaryota > Metazoa > Chordata > Mammalia > Carnivora > Hyaenidae > Hyaena > Hyaena hyaena. Next base: position 774,750 of record NW_024081173.1, read on the forward strand.
TGAGCCACCCAGGTGTCCGTCAATCAGTTCTTTCTTAAAGGTGAAAAAGAAGACAAGGGGATAGGTCTTAGGTGCCATCCTCTCTTGTAAAAATCACACTTCAGCTTTTACTTTTCAAAAGTGACTAATCATACCTCTGAGTATCTTCCAAACATGGCTGAAATTTTCCTGAATCTTACAAAATCAGTGCAAGAGCTGGGAAATGTCTTTCCAGGATGAATTTCTGGAAATTCATTCATTCCTTTCCAGGAGGAAAGGAAATTGTGCAATTTCTCTTAATTTGTTTCTGAATTCAGCTCAGTCTTCATTAGTGCTACATAGGTGCCTTATTACTCAGTGCTCTCAGTGACTCCTGATCATTTTTCCCTGAAGGTGCATATTTGTTCACTAACTATATTAGAATTTTGTGATCTGCTGGATTTTCTCTAATATTCCACTCTACATCTGTCCTATATTAATGAATTCCATTCTTCTTGGCTTTGACTTCTCCTGTTTATTAAATTCACTTTGACCATGGAGTTTATTTTCAAAGGAATTAATAATTCTTTATTTTCAGCTTGGTATTAGCAATAAATTCAATAAGCATTGTATTTAATCAATTTTTTAAGTGTACTAAAGACAAATTTAGTTAGAATGTTAGTGTCCCAAACCTTCCACTCCTCCAGAAAAGAAATTTATTTTGCTTGGCCTTACCCTTCACTCCCTTTCTAAGAGAACGATTTATTTTTGTGATGCAGAATTATGTGATTGATAACAAAAGCAGAACTGGAAGATTGGGATGAAAATAAGAGAGAAAAAAGCCTAAGTCTGCAGCCTTAATACACATAGGATAGCTATGAAAGTAAAGGGGTGAAAGAAAGAGCGTACTGACTCCTAAGCAGCGTAAAGTGAAAAGATCACCCAAAAGGGAAGAAGAATGGAAGGTAATTTCAAGGATCATTGCCATGTGTAGGGAACTCAGTGACTCCAACAAACATAATAACATTGGTAGTATAGGAGTCCCAGAAGAAGAAGAGACAGAAAATTTATTTGAGGGAATAATAACTGAAAAATTCCCTAATCCGGACATCCAAATCCAGGAGGCATGAAGAACTCCCATCAAAATCAAAGAAAAGCAGGCCAACACCAAGGCATATTGTAATTAAATTTGCCAATATAGTGATAAAGAAAAAAAGCTAAAAGAAATGAGACAAAAGAAGTCCTTAACTTACAAGAGGAGACCCATAAGGGTAGCTACATATCTTTCAAAAGAAAGTTGGCAGGTCAGAATGGAGTGGCATGACATATTCAACATGCTGAATGGAGAAAATCTGCAGCCAAGAATACTCTATCCAGCAAGGCTGTCATTCAGACTCGAATGAGAGAAAAAGAGTGTCCCAGACAAACAAAAACTAAAGGAGTCAGTGACCACTAAACCAGTCTTGCAAGAAATATAAAAGGAGACCCTTCGAATGGAAAGGAAAGACCAAAAGTGACAAAGACAAGAAAGTTAACAGAGAAAATCCCCAGAAACAGGGACAAAACAAGAAATAAAATGGCACTAAATACATGTCTATCAATAATTACTCTGAATGTAAATGGACTAAATATCCAGTCAAAAGACATAATGTGTCAGAATGGATAGGAAAAAAAAAAAAAAGAGACCCACTTATATATTGCCTGCAAGAGGCTGATTTTAGACCTAAAGACATCTGTAGATTGAAAGTTGGGGGATGGAAACATTTATCATGCAAATGATGTCAAAAGAAAGCCAGAGTAGCCACATTTACATCAGACAAATTAGATTTTTTTTTAAAAAAAATTTAATGTTTGTATATCTTTGAGAGAGAGAAAGAAAGAGAGATAGAACGTGAGTGGGGGCGGGGCGGCACAGAGACAGAGACAGAATCTGAAGCAGGTTCCAGGCTCTGAGCTGTCATCGCAGAACCCGATGTGGGTCTTGAACTCACAGACTATGAGATCATGACCTGAGCCAAAGTCAGATGCTTAACCAACTGAGCCACCCAAGCACCCCCAGACTAATTAGATTTTAAACCAAAGATTGTTACAAGAGATGAAAAAGGGCACTATACATGATAAAGAGAACAATCAACCAAGAAGATCTAACAATTATAAATATTTATGCCCTCAACATGGAAGTGCCCAAATATATAAAATAATTAATTACAAATATAAAGGAACTAAGTGATAATAACACAATAATAGTAGGAGAGTTTAATACCTCACTTACATCGGTGGACATATCATCTAAGCAGAAGATCAACAAGGAAACAATGGCTTTTAGTGACACACTGGACCAGGTGGACTGAACAGATATATTCAGAACATTCCATCTTAAATCAGCAGAATACACATTCTTTCCAATTGCATATTGGATATTCTCCAGAATAGATCTTATACGAGGGCACAAATCAGGTTCCAGTGAGTACAATAAGACTGAGATCATATCATGCTTATTTTCTGACCACAATGCTATGAAACTTGAAGTCAACCACAAGAAAAAAATGTGGAAAGATCACAAATACATGGAGGTTAAACAACATGCTACCAAACAGTGAATGGGTCAACCAGGAAATTAAAGAGGAAATAAAAAAATACCTGAAAATAAGTGAAAATGATATCATAATGGTCCAAAGGTTTTGGATGCAGCAAAAACAGTGGCACTACAGTGGTACTATAGTACAGTGGTACTATGTACTTCCCTAAGAGGGAAGTATATAATACAGCAATACAGGCCTACCTCAAGAAGCAAGAAAAATCTCAAATAATCTAATCTCACACCTAAAGGATCTAGAAAAAGAACAACTAATGAAATCTAAAGTCAGCAGAGAAGGAAAATAATAAAGAATAGAGCAGAAACAAATGATATATAAACTAAAAACAAAAACAAAACAAGACAAAACAAAAAACAATAGAACAGATTAATGAAACCAAGAGCTGGTTCTTTCTTTTTTTTTTAAATTTTTTAATGTTTTATTTATTTCTGAGTGAGAGAGAGAGAGAGAGAGAGGCAGCATGAGCAGGTGAGAGTCAGAAAGAAAGCGAGACACAGAATTTGAAACAGGCTCCAGGCTCTGAGCTAGCTGTCAGCACAGAGCCCGACTCAGGCCTCGAACCCATGAACCATGAGATCATGACCTGAGCCGAAGTCGGATGCCCAACCAACTGAGCCACCCAGGCACCCCCAGGAGCTGGTTCTTAATAAAAAAATAAAATGGTTGTGTAGTGAATAAAATAATTTTCAAAGTTCTTGAGGAGACATAAGTAAAATTTAGAATTATTTTTCAATAAGTTAATTTGCTCTTATTTTAAGACTGAGCCATGTGTGGCCCCAGCCCTTAAGTAGGTGACAGAAATATCTTCCAATGCTGATGTACATTCATTTACGTCTGAACTTTGGTTTCCTTTAAATGTCATAAACATAGACCAGAAACAGAAAGAATCATCCCAGAAATCTTCCCGAGCTCTCAGATAACTTCAAATGAAATTCCATTAGTTAATTCACAGGTCAAGGTTTGGGGCAATCTCAGAAACTACTTGAGTAATTAATACATTTATATGGCAACATACTGACAATAAGAGTGTCGATAGGTTAGCGTCACATACGAAGAAACACACACTGGGAGACAACAGTTGCTACTTTGCAATGCAGTTTTAAACTATCTCTAATGTATCTGAAGAAAACACATAAGAAGAAAATTAAGGAACAACCCTGTAACTTACATGATAAGCATCGTGCAGATTTTTAGGCAAGTGATAAGCACTTAATGGCTTTAGTGTTTTACTCTACAGATCACCAAGCAAAGTATGGGCATGACCTCCACTGGAATGTGGGGGCCTTTTATATCTTTTTTTTAGTTGACTTATATTATTAAAAATCAATACAGTGTAACATAGTAATTATATTCTTAGAGAAGTACATAAAATAAAAGAACTTTAACTAAATTAAAAGTTTATCACCCTCAGACCAATATGTTATATATTTGTAAATTAAACCTGTCACCAATAAAGATGTACCATATAGCAAAGGTATGCATGAAAGAATGAAACAGAATGGAGGATTCAAACACATATATTATATACATAATAAATAAAAACTCCAAGGCATCCTCAAGGATCTAAACAGCCTATATACCAATATGGTAAAATTATATCTTCAGGGAGGAGATTTGAGTTCTAAAGCCAGGACCTAAGGCAAATGTTGCATATAGTCAAACTTAACACTTAAGACCATTTTAAACACCTGCAGGGTATGAATTATGTTGCTTTGCTTATTCAAGACTGATGGTAAATTCTGAGAACAAACAACTGAGCTAGAAGGAAGCAAAGGAAAAGTCCACCAAATATCCAGGTATTCAAACCACCTTGTCTTTAGGAAATTACCAAATCTCCACCAATGAGTCCTTACCAGATTAGTGGTGAAGTATAAACTTATAAACCCTTCAAACAGGGTTTATTCTGCTGTTTTAACATGAAAATTTTATAACTATAATATATTAATAGATATATTTGCATTGTTAAGATTAAATAATGTAAAAAACTGGGGCACCTGGGTACCTAGGTGGCTCAGTTGGTTAGGCATCCAACCTCAACTCATGTCATGATCTTACTGTCCATGAGTTCAAGCCCCACATCAGGCTCTGTGCTGACAGCTCAGAGCATGGAACCTGATTGAGATTCTGTGTCTCCCTCTCTCTCACCCTCCCCCATTCATGCTCTGTCTCTCAAAAATGAATAAATGTTTAAAAATTTTTAAATAACATAATACATATGAAAGCACCAAATACAGGTTCTGGCACAGGGCAGATACTCAATAGATATCCTGGATTTTAATCTAAGTCTCATTTCATTGGACTCATAAACATACTGCTCTTTGAAATATTGCAGAGAAGATCATAACCATTTCTGTTCTTTTCAAGCTGGCATTTCCAGCTGGGGCACCATGATGAACAGCCATTGCCTCTATACTCTAGGCACTGAATAGAGGCGAGCTTACCCTGATGCGTGATTCTGACTGGATATAAGGTGAATCCAGTGCCCGCGGGAAGCATATCTTTATGCTTGGGTCACATCTCAACAGATTGGCTCCCTGAATGGGTCTGCCATTTCCAAAGCCAAAACATGGCACATTTGGCTCAAACTATAAGGCTATCAAACCAGGAGGGTCCATTTCTTTTCCAAAAAAAGCCATTCCTATCCATTCTGCCAGGAAAGCACATGAGCCCATGAAAATTCATTTATGTGTACCTTATACAATATATCCATCCATGGGTCCCTTTTACTGGCACTTACTAGCAATGGGATGCCACAAAAATCTAGAAATTGTCATTCTTTTTCCTTTCTTACCCTCCCCCCCTTCTTTCTTTTCCTCCTTCAAATTTCTGCCTATAGTAAAACCACAGCAAGAAGGAAAGTCAAATGGATTTTCCTATTAGTGGACATTTTTGTGATATACTCATTTTTTGGTCTTTGTATCACCTCCCTCCAGGGTGCTCCTTGATGGGAATAAGGTATGCCAAATGAAATAGAGAACTCGAGGCACAATTTTACCCTTGACATATAAAAAGAGAATATTTTTCTCCTGGATTTATGGGGTAATGCAACTCAGCCACTTTCTTTTCCTCTTTTCCCTCGTTTGCACTTCCTACTTATTGCCATACACCATCATCACCATCATCATAAATTTATAGAATGTCTATGGCTGTAGCCTCTAGGTAGCTCCTAAATGATCTAATCCAGATATCATTGTCTTCGGCTCCCCTTTGGCATGAGTCTATTTACCATTCTGCTTCCTTATGAAAATCTGCTTCCGATTATTTTTCATAATATGTTTTTGCTTTCTTTTTCTTTCCCTTAAGTTGAATCTCTTTTATTTTTCCCTCTCGTCATACTCTCCTGGGCCCTAAGCACAGTTACTCTACATTTATGGGGATTTACATCATCAAATTTAGAAACTCTTGAGAACTCTACTATCCAACTGCCTTTTCTAAGGTAATTTTTAGCAATGTTAACTAGAAGAAAATCTTTAGACTCTGGAACTCTAGGGCTCCAGTCTTTACTTAGACCCCTGCTCAGATATCACATATCAAGATGTTGACCAGCATTATGGCACCCCAGGCCAAACTCTCCAAGGACAGCCACTCCTCAACCCCTTAGGATTCTAACTGGGAGTCTTTCAGAGACTGGATGCCCAGGCTTTGGATTTAGACAGACAGGGGTTCAAATCCAGCCTCTGGCACTTAATTTGGATACAACCTTGAGAGCCATGTCACCTTTCTCAACTTCAATTTCCTTGACTACAAAATGAGAATGAAAATATCCACTTAGTGAGATTATTGTGAGGCAGAAATGAGGTAATCTTTATAAAATACACACAAAGTCTGGCACATGGTAAGCATTCAAATTTGGCAGCTATCATTTTTATTCTTATCAGTTAAAATGTTGGATAGAATGCATTTCTCTTCAAAGATGCTCACAAAGCTGACCTCAGAGCACACATTAATACATTATTTAGTAGACTCCAGCCCCCAATTCCACTCAGTTCAGTGTTTTCATACTTGGAAGCCAATAAATACTTCTAAATTAAAACTGAGGACACACAGAGTCAGTATTTGTAACCAAAGGAATAGGTAACCAATCATAAATTTAGACATATCATTAAGGGCCTCTATTCTCATAAAGCACACCTCTTTTAAAATGTATTTACTACAGTTACTCTTGGAGACTGAATATTTTTATCATCAGTTGCAAAACCGTCTCCTGAAGGGGAATAACTGTGTAATTATAACTCTGGCTGACTTCACACCTTAACCTTTTATGTAAGGGAAGAACAAAAGAGTAGACTCTGGGCAAAGGCTGGGAAGCAAAGGGAGGGGGAAGAGAAGGAAAGAAGGAGAAAGAGAAAAAGAGAATGAGAGCAGTTAGGTTTGATGAGGAACAATATTTGGCTTTTGGCCCTTCTCTCTACCAGCACAGACAGGAGGACCAGACCATTTATGATCAGCGTCAGTTCTCCCCATGGAAAGTGAACAATGCAACACCTCCTACCTCTCAATTCAGAGAGTAAAACTGCCAATTGCTAAAGGACTTCTGCTTAAATATATATATATATATATATATATATATATATATAAATTATGCTGATGATTTTAAAAATAAGCTAAAAATCTAAACTCAATGATGAAACAAATTGGCCGAATCCACCAGAGTAAGTGAGGTTTTGACTCTGGGATAGGAATAAATTCTCTTAAGGCAGAAAAATAAAAAACTCATTCACTGACGCTGATCTGTACAAAGAGCAGTATGATCTGCTTTTGTACCAAACAGGCTGTCTTTTAAATGCTATTTCTGCCACCTGCTAGTTGGACAGGTTAAGTGATTCTTTATGCACTTGACTTCTTCATACCGAAAATAGATAGGAAAATACCTGTGGGGAGGATGGGACCATGCTTTCTCTCTCCCTGGGTGCCCACATCCCTCCAAGGAGCAATTCCTAATCGGAGAGGCCATATTCCAACACATTGGCTGTCACTAAAGGGCAGGGTCAATATACAACAAAGCCTCCTTCCCCATCTCCACTTGCTTTCCTCTAAGTTGGGAGAAGTGACTCCTCAGGGAAGGGTAAGCATTTTCTTTTCTCTCTCCTGCCTTCTTTGCAACATTAGGCAATAGCACATGTGAGCCAAAGTGATATCCAGAGCCCCAGCTCTTGCCCCACACTTTTATTCTGTCTTGCTTCCTCACACTGTCCCCACTCAGAATTCTTTAGCATGCTGTTCATTTGAGGGAGCGATTTAAGTAGTGGGAGGAGGTGCCACTTATGACCTCTTTGAGGTCAGCCTACTTTTATTAGTGTTCTGTACTAGAAGGTCTTGAGTACTCGTCCAACTTTGTTTCCATTTCCATGGAGCAAATGGATGCACTTGCTCATCCCTCTCTCTGCAATGTTCTGCATCTTGAAATCATGGATCTTTCAATCACTCAGGTCTCAGTTCAAATGCTAGCTCTTCAAAGAGGTTTTCCCTGACCATCCAATCCTAAGGAGCAACCTTACCACCACCAAATCACTATTACCTTAATCTATTATTTTGTTAAAGGCTCTCATCCTATTTCATTACTTTCTTCATTTATTTGCTTGTTGCCCATCCTTACCTCTGTTCTAAACATTTCCATTATAATGGAGGTCCAAGAGAACATGGTTCTTGTCAGCCTTGCTCACTATTGATTCACACAGAGTTGGGTGACTATCACAAAGTAGGTTCTTAATAAAGCACAGCTATTATTACCTTTTTTTTCTCACACCTGGTTCAGCTACCTTCTATGATCATCCCAGTCCAGTAAAGTCTTTTGAAAGCTCTTCTCCTCCACTGGTATACTATAGACTTTCTAAATCTAAGATAAGGCATCTCTCTTATAAATCTGTTTTCACTAAATAAAGAGTTACATAACCTACTCATTATTTGTACAGTATCTTATTCCATTTACTTTATTTGTATTTTCTAGAGTTTGTTTATTTATTTTGACAGAGAGAGAGTGTGCACACATGTCTGAGCAGGGGTGGGGAGGGGGGTTGAGACAGTATCTCAAGCAGTCTCCACACTGCCAGCACAGAGCCCAACTCAGGGCTTAATACCAGGACCCATGAGATCATGATCTGAGCCAAAATGAAGAGTTGAACACCCAACCAACTGAGTTACTCAGTCATCCTTTTGTATTTTTTGATAAACTACAACTTAAGAGACCCAGCTTAGGAAGTGCTCCCACATTCCAAGAATAAAGTAGCTGATGCCTTTCTTACCCACAAGGATAATCCTAAAGAAGCACTTTTACATCTACCCTCCAGCCCCCTACACATATGTACACAGTGGTAAGCCCAGATTTGCATTCCAGATAATCTCCAGCAGGGAGAGAGGAGAAATACATGTTGAAAAGAGCTAACCTAAAACCGTAATGCTCTTGAAAACATTACCAGTTAACATTTCTTCTTAACAAAGTCTCAATCTGAGCACACCAAAAATAGCTCAGTGACATCTTAAATTGGGAATAGTTGTTAAGTTGGAGCTTAGAGAGTGTCTTGGAAATCTTTTCAATTCTCCACAAAATAAAATAAGGTATAGCCTGTCCAGAGGTCCAGAGGCTTTCACCTAGCACTAGAAAAGATAAGATATTTCTTTGGCTGAAGATAAGATTAATTAATTGGTGTGAATTTTTTGGATATGTGTGTGTGTGCACACACATATATTGCAACACATTCAAAAAATGTGTATATATATACGTACTATACATATACTATATATGTGTGTGTATATATATATACATATACACACACTTCTTTTTTAATGTGTAATAGAATATGTCAATAAGTAATGGAGTCATACTTAGCACTAAGATGCTTATACTAGGAGATTCAGGAGAATAAGATTGACTCCCAGCTCCTATCTCACATTTAGCGTATATATTCATTGAGGGGAATCTCTGGCAGTATGGTCTATATTCTTTGAATTGGTACTTCTTACTCTTGTTATTTATTGTGAATTCTGTATGGCTAAAATGGCATAAGTTCAATGTACACAGGATGCAACTGCATTCTATTTAAGACCACTCATCTTTACATTATAATGTCTTTGTGTTAAAAATCAAAAGGTGGCATCCATACAGAGCTTTACCATGTTACTATGAACCCCACTTTTGTATATTATGGACATAAAATGTAGACAGGTCTCATACTCAGAGAAGATAGTAAAAGAAATCTCCACACATGTTTAATTTAAAAGCCAAACAAGGGGCGCCTGGGTGGCTTAGTCGGTTGAGCGTCCGACTTTCGCTTAGGTCATGATCTCGCGGTTCGTGTGTTCAAGCCCCGCGTCGGGCTCTGTGCTGACTGCCAGCTCAGAGCCTGGAGCCTGTTTCAGTCTGTGACTCCCTCTCTCTCTGACCCTCCCCTGCTCACGCTCTCTCTCTCTCTCTCCTAGAAATAAATGAAACATTAAAAAAATTAAAAAAATAAATAAAAGCCAAACAAGTAGACCTGTACCTTTCTATGATAAAGTTAAACTTATAATATTTTATACATATCTTTCTTGGAAGTAGCCTTTATATAAATCTTTTTATAAAAGGAATAACCCAACATTTCTGCAAATGTTGTGAGGGTTAATTTTATATAACAACCTGACTGGGTCAATGCATGCCCAGATAATTGGTCAAATATTATTCTGGGTATGTATGTAAGGGCATTTTTCATGAGTTTAACATTTAAATAAGTAGGCTGAGATCCAGAGAAGATGGTGGAATGGAGGATTCTAGGCTCATGTCCTCCTAGAGATACACCTAGAAAATATCCACATCAGTGTAAATAACCCAATAAAGGACCTGAAGACTGGCAAAGCAGACTCTCCACAGCAAAATGTAGAGAAGAGGCCACATCTAAGAAGGTAACAAGGGTGGAGACACAGTCAGGAGCCAAATGAACCCATGGGACTGACCATGGGAGGGATGCTGCAGGCATGAAGAAAAGAGAGGAAAAGACACCCACAACAGGCAAACCAGGTATGCAGGACCCACACTGGGAAGACAAATTCCTATAACATTTGGCTTTAAAAACTAGAGGGGCCTATTTGCAGCAACATGGATGGAACTGGAGGGTATTACACTAAGTGAAATAAGTCAGTCAGAGAAAGACAGATACCATATGCTTTCATTCATATGTGGATCTTAAGAAACTTAACAGAAACCATGGGGGAGGAGAAGGGGGGAATACGGAGAGGGAGGGAGGCAAACCATAAGAGACTCTTAAATACTGAGAACAAACTGAGGGCTGATGGGGATGGGGGAGAAGGAAAAGTGGGTGATGGGCATTGAGGAGGGCACTTGTTGAGATGAGCACTAGGTGTTGCATGGAAACCAATTAGACAATAAATTATATTAAATTAAAAAAAGAAAAAAAACTAGAGGGGTCTAACTTCATGAGAACTTACAACTGGTGGAGCTTAATACCTGGAACATTAAAAATCAATGGGCACAGCTGTGAGAGAGGTAAGTTCAATATGAAACTGAGTCTCCATCCTTAAAGAGACAGCAAAAAATATAGCCATACTGAGAAACAGCATGGAAGCAATAGTTTGAAAACCACCTGGGGTATACAGGAAGGAGACTTATTTACTAACCACAGAGCTTATGCTGGAGAAGCAGAGATCTTTGGGAGACTTCTCCAAGAAGAAAGGAGCTGGTGGGTGCATCTCTTCCCCTTTTCCCTTGCCTAGATATATGGACACCTGCTGGAGTAAGTACAGCATGAACACTCTCCACCCAGCTTGTTAAGAGCATGCTCCACCACTGAATTCTCCTGTAGACCCACCCTCTCCATCTCAGACTGAGTAGGACTTTTCCCAGGCAGCTGCAGTTCCCCTCCTGCAGCATAACAATACAGACCTTACTGGCACCCCATACCATGCCCCTGCGTTCTCCTGTAGATCTGCTCCTTCGAATATACCCTTGGCCAGAGCACATCCAAAGCAGTTTCAAAAGTCTGGCATTGTGCAAGCAACCCTGACAGTGGCCAGCAACACTCCAAAGTGACTTCTGCCCCAGGGAGAGGGGAAGAGAACCACACACAGCAGTCTGATGGTGATCCAGTAGTTGACCAGAGGCACACATCAGGTCTGAAACCTACTTATGATTTTTCCTTTCCAGTCAGTGGGTCTCCTTTAACATTTCTTCTCTAACATTTCCCACCCACCAATATAAACTTCTCAGGGAAAAACAGAAGGAAAGTACCCTACAGATTGGTGCTACCGCATCTCTGGTAAACACCTGGTTTGATTCAACTCAAGTCTAAAGCAGCCCCAGACTTACCCACTAAAAACACAGGGACCAAACCCTACCCACAACAAAGAGCCATTGCAGACAAATGGATTGAAGGAAAAAGTGTCTCATTCACTCACTCAGCAGGGTACATGCAACACACATTGGAGACATCCCTGAGACAAGGGTGGGGGCACCCTGCTCTTTCAAGAGCAAGAGACATAGTTGACTTTCCTAATACACAGGAACAGAGAGAAAGTTAGACAACATGAGGAGACAGAGGAATATGTCCTAAATGAAAGAATAGGACAAAATTACAGGAAGAGAGGTAAATGAAATGGAGATGAGCAATATTCCTGATAGAGAATTTAAAGTAATAATCATAAAGATATGCGCTAGAGTTGAGAAAAGAATGGAGGACCTCAGCGCACCCTTTGCAAAAAGAGAAAACATAAAAAACAACCAATTAGAGATGAAAAACTCAATAAGTGCTATGAAAAATACACTAGAAGGATAAATAGTAGACTAGAGGAAGCAGAAAAACAGATCAGCAACCCAGAGGACATAGTAATGGAAAGCAATCAAGCTGAACAGGAGAAAGAAATCATCATCATTATAAAATGAAATGAAAATAGCTTAAGGGAAAGCATCAACACCAACAAGTGTAATAGCATTTGCATTACAGGGATCCCAGAAGGAAAAGAGAGAAAGGGGCACAAAAATGTATTTGAAAAAAATAATAGGTGAAAACTGAATGAAAAAAAAAAAACAGAAATCCAGATTCAGGAGGCACAGAAAGCCCTCAATAAGATCTACGTAAAGAAGTCCACACCAAGACACAGAAAAATTGCAGAGGCAAAAAGTAATGATAAAAAGAGAATTTTAAAGGCATCAAGAGAAAAGAAAATAGTTACAAATAAGCAAAAGCCCATAAGGTATCAGCTGATTTTTCAGCAGAAACTTTATAGGCCAGAATAAAGTGGCATGATATACTCAAAGTGCTGAAAGAAAAAAACCTGAAACCAAGAATACTGTATCCAACAAGCCTATCATTAAGAATAGAAGACGAGATAAAGAGTTTCCCAGACAAAGGAAAGTTAAAGAAATTCATAACCAGTAAATCAGGCCAATAAGAAATGTTAAGGGAGGCTCATTGAAAAGGAAAGATCATAAGTAAGAGTAAGAAAAGTAAGAGGCACAAAAGCAATAAAATTAGGTATATGTATAAAAATCAGCCAAGGGATTCACAAAATAAAAGGATATAAAGTATGACACTATATACTTTAAATCTGGGGAATGGAGAGGCATAAAACCTTAGTGCTTTTACAATGGATTCAAAATTAAGCTACCATCAACTTAATATAGACTGCTATATGCATATGATGTTATATATAAACCTAATGGTAATCACAAGTCAAAGAACAATAATATATAAAGAAAAAAGAAAAATTCAGCAATATCACTTAAAAGAGTCAGCAAACTGTAAAGAAAGGAAGAGAAGATAAAAAACAAAGAACCACAGGGGCGCCTGGGTGGCTTAGTCAGTTGAGCGTCCGACTTTTGCTTAGGTCATGATCTCGCGGTTGGTGGGTTTGAGCCCCGCGTCGGGCTCTGTGCTGACTGCCAGCTCGGAGCCTGGAGCCTGTTTCGGAGTCTGTGTCTCCCTCTCTCTGACCCTCCCCTGCTCGCGCTGTCTCTCTCTCTCTCTCTCTCCTCGAAATAAATAAAAAATATTACAAAAAAAAAAAAACCAAAGAACCACAAAAACAACCAGAAAACAAGTAATAAAATGGCAACTAGTACATACTTAACAATAAATACTTTGAACATAAATGGACTAAACACTCAGATCAAAAGACATAGGGTAATGAAATGGATTAAAAAAAAAGCAAGACCCATCTCCAAGCTACCTATAAGAGACTCATTTTACACCTAAAGACACGCGTAGATTGAAATTAAAATAGTGGAAAGCATTTATCATGCAAATGGAACTGCATTTGCACAAACCACAAGATCATGACCTGAGCTGACATCTAGAGTCAGAAAGACGCTCAACCAACTGAGCCACCCAAATGCCCCTGGAACTAAAATTTTTAATAAAAATAAATAAATTGAGAGGCTAAGTAAAGCAGATTGCTCTCCCCAATGTGAGTGGGCCTCATTCAATCAGCAGAAGGCCTGAATAAAACAGAAGTCTGACTCCCAGCCCCCTCCCCTCACCCCACCAAATACACACACATACATAAGTGGGAGTTCTTCCTGCCTGGCTGCACTGAGCTCAGACATAGGTTTTTTCCTTGCCGTCAGACTCAGACTGAAGCACTGGCTCTTCCAGGTCTTGAGTCTGCCCGCTTTGAGATGGAACTATAACATTGCTTCTAGTGACTTGTAGGCCTTTGGATTCAACTGTAACTATATCATTGACCACCATCTTGAGGATTTCATCTTGCCAACTTCTGATCACAGGACTTGTCAGCCTCCATAATTACATGCACCAATTACTTATAATAAATTCATATATCTCCAATTGGTTCTGTTTCTCTGGAGAACCCTAATTAATACCAGTCTTAAACTCAAACGCAAAGATTAATAACTTTATCAGGTAGGCATCTAACTGCATGACTCTCTATGACTATATAAAACTTTTTCATGACCTAGCATATGGCATTCACTGTGCAACTCTCTTTAGGTGTTTAAAGCTTTTTATATATTAAAATGTAAAACAGCAACGAAGGAAGTACTGAGACTAAATTGGAAAGAACAGCTAGTAATGCCAAATATAGGGCAATCTTGAATATAAAGCAATATTCCACTTTCTCAGTGAAAAGATTATAATTTTCAAAAGGGAGGATGGTCGACTTATATATATAAACACATAAGGATATGCAAAAAAAAGTTCAAACATCTACTTATGTTTTTTATTTCATTAAGTGGATGTTTAAAAACATACATTTAATTCAAACTCTGGCAAAGGTGTCTTCAGCATATAAGATCTGCCATTTTTTTCCTCCAAGAGAATGTTCCAGAACACATTAGCTACTCTCAGTTTAAGACATGGCACTCCTTCAATCACATGTAATGCCATCTCTGGAAGTTGTCTCTTAAGGCAGAGGTGCCCATTTATATAAGCAGCTTTCTGTTTTAAAGAAAACTTCATCCTCCTAGAGGCATAGATTTTGATATTCATGATAGACCCATCTCTTGTTTTTTGAAGTGATTTTTCAGAAGGTCAGTTTAGAACATTCAATACTTGAAATTGTGAAGTCACAGCCTCTAGAATCATGACTAATTCTATATTCAATTTCCTTACTCTTTTTCTATTGATCTCAGCAGATGACTTTCATCTTTTTTGGAAGGGAGGTGAGGCCAATTCAGCCCATCGTGACTTCCCAAAGCAGCACTTGAAAGGACCCAAATATAAATTTGGGGAGAAAGCAAATGTCACCCCTGTATTTGAGCACAGTTGCTATATAATAAGGCAATCCTGACTCTAAGATAAAATGTCGGTTGATTTAATGAGAGTTTTGACCTTGTGCTTCATTTCATCTTTCATCTCTTTATCCACTAGTTAGTAAACTTGAACTTCCTGAAAGACAGGAAGTTTACATTGTTTATATTGCAAACACCAACAATAGGACAAGCCTTATTTTGCATTAATGTTCACCTGCAATGTATTTTCTGCCTCATATACAAACAAGTATCCAATTTCCAGCCCCCAAATATGTTAAACATCATCTCTTCAATGTCTTAAATAACACAGCATAGATATCTTTCATGCAAAACTTAATGTGGGGCCTAATTATCTTAGTGTGAAAAACCATAAACACCAAACAAAAGCAAATACAATGAACAAATCTTTTTAAAAAATAACACCCAGGTTGAAGGAAGTAGAAATGCTCAGATTCACCAGTGGTACCAGAATGTAAACTTCTTGCCTGTGATTCTTCCAAACCATCCAGCCACTGGAGTATCATCCTCCCACAAAGCATATGGAGGCACTAATAAAATTGACTAATAGAATGAGTAAGCTTGAAGTGTTGGAACGCTGGGACATTTCATACTCACATCAGTCCAGTTATATTTTTCACTTCCCTTCTTTCCCTAACTTTTGTCATATAGAGCTTCTTAGATCTTTTCTTGGCAATTAATAACCCTGACTAACATGAGTTTTCACTCTCCTATGCCATGCTCCCAGGTCTGTAGGGTTATCAACCAGGATTGCTTCAGATACAAGTAATCACAACCTGAATAACAGCCCAAGAGTGATGTAAACCCAGAGCATTCTTTTCTGTCACTTTTTTTTTTCATGTTGCAAGATGTATGAAGGTAAGCCATTTGGCAATGGGATGGTGCCTTCCTGTGTCATTAATGTCCCAGGCTCCTTCTATCTTTCGGTTGCACTGTCCTTAGACAGGGGGCTTTCTCTTTCACTGTCCTAGACGATGCTGTGCCTCCAGGCATGGCATCCTCACTCTAGGCAAGAAGGAGGTAAGAGCAAAGGGCAAAACACAAAGGGAAGATGCCAGCTGAGTTCGTCTCTTTTTAGAAGCTATCCAGAAAGTTCTATCCAGTGACTTTCACAAACATCTCTTTTCGCCAGAAGTGGATCACATAGCCTCTCTTAACTGTAAGGGAGTATGGGAAACAAGGCATTTGAGCTGGACATTACAGGTCCAAATGAAATCAGATTTACGTTAGAAATAAAAGATAGGAGGGCCCCTGGAGAGCTGAGTTGGTTAAGCATCTGATTTTGGCTCTGGTAATGGTCTCATGTTTTGTGAGTTTGAGCCCTGCATTGGGTTCTGCACTGACAGTGTGGAGTCTCCCTGGGATTTTCTCACTACCTCTGTCTGCTCCTTACCCCGCTCTCAAAATAAATAAGTGAGCTTAAAAAAAAAAGGATAGGAAAATGGATCACAGGAAGGAAACCATTAATGTCCGGTACACAGAGGTATACGTGGGATGAGTAAAAAAGGCTAAGGGACTCCATGACATCTGGGAGGCTTAAGGGTATTATTCACAATTGCTTTTGTGCCAGTGAATGAGGGAGCTAGTCACCTCATTTGCTTCCATTTCCTTATCTCTGAAAATTCCTGCAATAGTCTTCCCCATAGACCCTATTTTAGTAATTTTATAATTATAATTTCTTAATGCAAACATGACAATACATGTTCTCCTTCTTTCATAACAGAACCCAAATTTTGATGGACAACAATACGTCCAGCTTTAGATAATGGATAATGACTGATCTAAATGAATCGTGGCAATGTTATTTCCTTTTGCTATTAGTTGATCTTCAGTAATAGGCATGTGACCTAGTCCTAATCAATGAGCGGCACTTCCATGAAAGATTCAGATGTTTAATTAAAAAAAACAAAAACAAAACAGAGTTGCACAAGGAAAAGCCATCCCCCACACCTCCATCTCTCTCTTCTTTTCTGTTTTGGACACTGTCGTGTAGAAACTTTGTGTTTGGAGCTGTGGCAGCCATGAGGTGTCCATGACCATGATGACTGAGCTATCAAACTAACCCTGGAAACTTTTGCCCCCTATACTTTTGCCTCCATAGGCAAATAAATATTCTTATGGGTTAAGCCAATACTACCTGAGTTTTCTGTTACTAGTAGCTGAAAGCATTCATAATTCATATACCACCTTTAACATAAACCTCCAATTCTGATGGGGCAAAAGTAACCACATTCATTGCTTTTTCCTTATGGTACCTCCTTAGGATTCTGGCACTCCGTGGATCTCCCATAGCCTAGAAGATCATATGTTTACCTCTTTCCAACCCTAAAGAACCCTTCATCTAAGACTGACAAGATAAATGAGCTAGAATTAAGGTGAAACCAATCCAAAAGAAATAAAAGAAAGCAAGAAAAGCAAAGAATCAGATAAATATCCATGCTACCTAATATGAGGGTATATGCTTAAAGAGTCTCAATTTTTTAGGGGGAAGTTGCATCACTTCTGCTTAGACAAGTGAAATTAAGTTGTAATCATGAGGATGTGTCAGTTAAAGTGTTTGATGAAGAGGAAAGGGAGACTGTTCTCCACATTTAACTCGGCTGAGGATGTGGCTGTGGGCATGCAAATACTGCAATGGAAAGGTCCTGAGGCCATCATCCAAAATAGTAATGCATCCAGGATAGAAAAGTGTGTTTCTGAGTT
Organism: Hyaena hyaena; assembly: GCF_003009895.1. Classification (NCBI taxonomy): domain Eukaryota; kingdom Metazoa; phylum Chordata; class Mammalia; order Carnivora; family Hyaenidae; genus Hyaena; species Hyaena hyaena. The sequence continues at coordinate 792,720 of NW_024081173.1, forward strand.
GTCAGAGGTGGGACACGTGGTGATATAATTGATGTCTTCAAAATTACAAAAGGCACAGACACAGGGAAACCAGGGTTGATTCACCAAATCCAAGGATATGGGAATTACAACAACTCTCAGGAAAGACTTCAAATTTCTCTCTCAGCTTCTGGTTTTCCTTAGTTTCACCCCTTCTCCAGCCAAAGTGCAGCCAAAGTCAATCATTTAAAAATTCACGTATTTCAAATCCCTCCTTTACCTAAAGATCTCCAATGGCTCACCATTGCTTTTATGATAAAAACCCAAAGCCTTACCACCATCTACAAGATTTTTCATAATCTGCCCCTGCCTGTATCACCCCCTTTATCTCCTACCACACTGTCCTCCCCATGCTCTGCCTGCCATTTTCTTTCAGTACATAGATCCTACTCTACTCTCTGCAGCTGTAAGACCATGCGACACCATGAGCATCTTCACTCATCTAATGGCGACTCATACTTGGCTTCTGAGAATGTACTCCTTTTTACAGGGAGGATATCCATCACCACGCCCCATTCCAAAACCAGTATGGTCTACTTCCCATAACAAGCTCTTCTTCCTTCTTTATAATGCACATGACACTTGGGATTAATTGGATTAATAACTGTATTCCCCTCTAAATCGTAAAAGCCTTGAAGGCAAAGATGTCTGTTCCTTCCACCCAGATTTTGGCATAGAGTAAGCGCCCATATATACACATTGAATGGCTAGTTGTAACTTACCATGATGCTGACACCATCTTGGGAGGAAGGGTTTTTAACAGTTCAAGATCACATATGAAAAACAGGGGCACCTGGGTGGTTCAGTCAGTTGAGCGTCCAACTTCGGCTCAGGTCATGATCTCACCACTCATGGGTTTGAGCACCGCATCGGGCACTGTGCTGACAGCTCGGAGCCTAGAGCCTGCTTCAGATTCTGTCTTCCTGTCTCCATACCCCTCCCATGCTCATGTTTATGGTCTGTCCCTCTCTGTTTCTCAATAATAAATAAATGTTAAAAAAATTAAAAAAAAAGAACATGCATGAAAAACAGACTCATGATAAATTAATAAAAACAAAAATTATTAAGGCTGGTTTTAGTGAGTGGGATATACCTTTTACTATTTCAGTTAGGCATCAAGGAAAAGTCAGTGTTCTTCCAAATATGCTTGGGGTTCTGGACAACTGAGTTTAGAGCACAAGTGAAAGAGTCAACAACCCTGGGTTTGTGTCCCAGATTTTCTACTTCTCAGCTATGTGATTTGACATAAACCTCTAATTCTCTGAAGCCTCAGTCTCCTCATCTGTAAAACCATAAAAACCTTATCAATAGTGATTTAAGAGGATTAACTGACTTGATATATGGGAAGCCCTTGCCCCAGTGCTTGTTGAAAATGAGCATGTATTGAACGTTAGTGGCATTCTTCTTCAATGTTCTAACAATCATTATCAGAAATAGAATATAAATTTGAATGGGTTGAAATTGTTAAGAGCTTAATAGATGTTAGACAGTATTGTTACAGATGTTGTTGTTATTTGTGGCCAAAGAGTACTAGTTCTCACCTTAGCGCATGGCTTCTTTGCAGTTGGATGGCTCTGTGTTTGTCTCAGTCTCTACCCTGGCCCAAGGCCCAACACGGTGCTAAACACATGGTGTTATGCAGAAAATAATTTCTGAATGGATACTTGAATCAAAGGTCTAAACCAGTGTGATAATGCAGACATTCTTATAAGAAAATAGAAAGAGAAAGGCAGTGTTTAGCAGAGGAGGGTATAGGATGGAAGAAAAGGATTATTTTCATTAAAAAAAAAAATAATAAAAGCTTTAGAGCAATAGGATTAGAAGTTCAATTTTAATGGCACAAAACAGAATTCGGTGAGAATCTTGAGCTGTGATGTGGTCAAAGCAGAAGCCGATAATGAAGGTGCAGCATTCTGAGCCATCCCATCTATGACCAGCTTTCAGACCCTGAAAAGTTGATTAGAACATTCCAGGAAAGCGTTGCATTGTCATTCCAAACCAAGACTCTGAACCTGCTCACACCTCTCACCCACTGATATTGCTTTCTCTACCAGTGTGGCCTTTATGAAGCGAGGGCTTCTGTTCTCTCTTCTATCTTGTTCCATGACAATAATACCCAAAGTGCTTTCCACCCCTAAAAGGAAGCTTTGGTGAATGCCTTATTATAACTATTACATGTGACACAAGGCCTGCCACTAATATAAGATGAATAAGAATAAATTACCCAAATAGGACAGAAAAGCCATTCACTTAAAGAAAGGCCCACTTTCTTGAAACTCTGAGGCATTGAAACCATTTAGAGTTTGCTGTCAAGATTCCTAGCAGTGCTCATTACCTAGGCCAGCAGTCCCTCTGGACTACTGAAGGCTTATATGAAATATACATAATCACATGCTGCAATGCCTAAGTGCAACAGGATGATTTAAAAGCACTACGATAGGCTTCACCCACGATATTCATCTCTTCCTGTCTATTCTTTGGTGATCCAGACAAAAACTTGGAATGCAATCTGTATATTGATATTCCCTGAAAAGGATTTCAGCAGCTCTTCAGGAAAGATTGCTTAAGCAGTTTTAGAAACCTCAAACATTCTGCATTTATGGTGCTTAGAGGTAGAGTTTCTATTTCATAAAAATTAAGCCCCACTAAGGGCAATCTTCCATTCCTGCCACAGAGAGAGTACCCAGGAGTGGGGAAATGCAACACTTCTCAACTGCCCACGGAACTCTGCATGAATTGGATGAAGTTTTCAAGTTTTCTGAGCCTCAGTTACACCTTTAGACAAATTACATTATGCATGCCTGGCAATGCAAGAGCTCAAATAAATGCTACATGTCATTGGTATTAATGTTGTTGTTGCTGCTGTTGTGGTGGTTATTTTTTCTGGCAGGGGCCACTAGTGCTTACCCAGGCACAGGGCTGGAATGCAACTCCCAGCTCTAAATAGTTAGTTAGGTGGGTTCAAATGACTGAGTTCTGATCAATAAAACATGGCAGAAGCAATGTACACCCCTTCCTGGAAGGACCCGTAGAAATCTTCAAGGCTCTCTCTTTTATTCTTTCCTATTCCTTTCTCAGTGACCTGATGGCTACTTGTTGAAGTTAGAACTACAAAGTGGAAGGAACATGGATACTACTCAAGAACCTCCCAGAAGAGCCACACTTGAGAAACATACACGATAGAATGAATAAGACATACATTATTCTGAATGAATAAGACATACATTTTTTTTTTTTTTTTTTTTTGGCCTACATAATTGTTTGGCAGGGCTATCCTGAGCATCAGGCCTGGCCTCTAACAACCAGATGCCAATAGGAACCTCTCTCCTAATTGTGACAACCAAAAGCCATCTCCAAACATTGCCAAATGTCAGCAGGGTGGGGGTGGGAACAACATCGCCCCTGGTTGAAACCCAGAAGATCACCATCACTGTTGCCCTCACCATTCTCATCACTGACAATCTAGTCCCTCATGATACCTTTATAATAATAGACCCCATACTCTGGTTTCTCTTCAGATCACATAAATCTTTTGCCTTTTACTGTAATAATAGACCCAAAGTTTCAAATATAGGTCCAGGGTGTTTTTTAGGAGAATATGTTAAAGGGCACAAAAACTTAAAAGAAGATAAGGGGTCAACTGGTAAACCCAGAGTCATAAGGGCCCAAAGAGTAAAGTCAAAACCAAAATAAACATAATAATTTTTAAAAAATAAATAAAAGTAAAAAGCTGGTTTGATCATTTCAATAGTCTAGAACAAAATCATCTTTCTAAAAAAGATCTAGGTCTAGGGAGTTCAGTGTGTTTAACAAATACATATAGGATATTTATTATAAGATAGGCACTGTGCTGAACATAAAGTAGTGAATAAAACAGACATAATCCCTGCCCCCATTTAAATGCAAGGTAAGTGCAAAAATGGTGGATTTTTCTAAGAGCCTAAACATAGCTATTACCTGACCATTGTGACAGGCACAACTCCACAGATGCCCCTGTAGGATTCCTGTTCCTTAATTCTTCTAACCTAGGTGTGTCTTTGAAGAGACTTACATTGCAGATGTCACTTAGATTACTAGTCTGCTGACTTTAACATTGGGAGATTATCCTGGATTACTTTGAGTTGTCCAGTGTACTCACATGAGGCCTTAAAAGCATAAGTGGAAGGTAGAAGAGTCAGTCAGGAAGAGATAATAGAAGAGAGATGCAGCCAATGGGAAATCAAAGATTCTAAACACGAGAACTCAGATGTGTCATAATAGGAGCTACAAGGGATGACTGAAGAGAGGACAGTAGGAGCTGAGGGTCATCCCCAGCTATCAACCCACAAGAAAGAGGAACTTCCACAAAGAACTGTGTTCTGCCAGCCACCTAACCTTGGAAGTAGTTCCTTCCCAAGAGCCTCCAGAGACAAACACAGCCCCTTGCTTTCAGCCCCACAGCATTCATTTTGGGCTTCTGACCTACAGAAACTGTACCAAATGTATGTTGCATTTGGCCATGAAGTTCATTAAAATTATTATGGTAGCAACAGAAAACTAATACACCACTAATGCCTTAAATATTGCACAAGAGAATAGGTTGGAGAAAATGAATATTAAAATATACCTTATCATTCATCAGTCTCAGGTTTGCTAAGTATTTGATGGGTGCTCATTTGTGAAATAAATAAATTCATTCCTATATTCATTCATTTGTTTAAAAATAGATATTGAGTATCCCCCTTTGTTGGTCCCTGGGAAAGGTGTTGCGGATACAATAGTGAAAAAGATATTGTCCTTTACTTCTAACTGCTCATACCGGAAGTGGAAGATGGAAACATGGACAGCCATTACAGAGAAATGTAATAGGGACCTTAACACAACCTTAATATAAACATCATAAAAGTATGAACAAAGTACAAGGGAACAAGGAATAAAAACTATAGCTAGTATTTACTGAATATCTGTCTCCCCAATCTTTATAAGCCAACTGGGTACAATCATGATCCTTCCCATTCTGCAGATGAGGAAGCTGAGGCACAGGTAGGTTAAAAAAAATTAAACAGGCCTAAATCCCCATCAGTAAGTGGTGAAGCTGAGATTCTAACCCTTGTGGTCAACTCCACAGCCCATGCTTTTACACACCTCATTGTGCTCTCTCTCAATGCAAGAGTTAGGTAGTTTCAGAACAGGACTGAGATATGGAATGAGTACCTTTATCAAAGAGAGAAGGGGCAGCAGAAAGAAACATCATCAGTAAAGTCAGAACTTTGGGAACAAGGTATATGGTATGGCATATGCAGGGAACAAAGGAGTGTCCTGTATCAGGCTGAAGAAAGACTGATGGCAGATGAGATTAAAGCATAAGTTGTCCTCATTTGAAGGTCTTGCATAAATCAGTTATTTGCTTTCATTCCAACCCTACCAAGAGAATCTATCCAAGGGCATGATAAGCCAAATAATTTCCAGCATTGGAAAGTATATGACTTTTAACATTGCTTCAGGGGATATTGGTGGATACTCTTAGGCATCCAATGCATAGCCCTCAAGTATAATGAGATTAATTAATTAATTAGATTGATTAATACAACCTAGAAAATACCATGGAAAGTACAGCGAAATCCTAAAAGATTATATTGATTCCAAGGAAAGCAGGAAGGAGTGTAGATGCATGCAGGAATTCAACTCTATCTCTCATCAGCTTTTTCTATCCAAATCCATAGTTACTGCTCAGCTTCTGAATCATCTTAGTTCACAATAAAATAGGCAGTAAATCTATATGTTAGCATTAAGAAAATTTCTTGATAGCAACAAACCAACTGTTCAAATCAGTACCACACAAAATAGATAAAGATGGTATATAGAAGCAAAAGCATCTGTTGGTCAAAAAACTCAAAATCTCTTCCACATTTGTTTCCTGATATAGAAAGAATTATCACATGAGGAGGCTCCTGGGTGGTTCAGTCGGTTAAGCATCCGACTTCAGCTCAACTCATGATCTTGGTTTGTGGGTTTGAGTCCCGCATCGGGCTCTGTGCTGACAGACAGCTCAGAGACTGGAGCCTGCTTCAGATTCTGTGTCTCCCTCTCTCTTTACCCTTTCCCCACTGGTGCTCTCTCTGTCTCTCTCTCAAAAATGAACCCTAAAAAAATTTTTTAAATAAAGTATAATCACATACATTAGGCATTCTAATCTGTTATTTAATATGATAGTCACCAATCATACATGACTATTTAAATTTAAATAAAGTCAAATTAAATACAATTTTACTCCTTAATCCCACCAATCTTGTTTCAAGTGCTCAATAGCCATGAGGCTAGTGACCACTGTATTCGTCAGGCTACATATGACACATTTGCACCATTGCAGAAACTTCCATTAGAAAAAAATAAAGTATTTGTTTAGATAAAAGCAGTGATGTATTAGACAGGCCTAATGTGATTCAGTTTATTTTTAATTTATATCATTAAATTGATCCATTTTGGAGTCTTATGAGGTTCTGAATTCTTGTCTTAATCATCTATACGTATTCCATTTCTCTTAGTATCAGGCGATTCTGCACCAAGAGACTCTCAATAGTCAGGGCCAAGCAGTTATTAGGCACCAGCTCTGTTTCAAGCTCTGTGCTAGGCAGTTCACACCTGTTAGGTCACTGAAGTTTCAAGACTCCCTGAAAGGATGGTTATCCCCATTCTAAGGATGACAAGGCTGAAGCAAAGAGAGGGCACCACATCTTTTCACAGAGAAAACTAACAAGCATTCATTTCTTCCTAAATAGACCCACTGCTCCTAGATGAAACAGAGCACAGAGACTGAATAGTTACATATTCCACAGAGGAGGTTCACTTAGAGGGAAATCAGAGTTCTTTTTCATACAATTATAGATTTTTTTAAATTGCCAAAATCATCCTGTTCTGGCAGTGGCTAAGGAGTGACTCAGAAAAGTATAGGACAAAGGAAATAAAAGGAAGTCTGCCCAGCTGGAAGAACTGAGTCAGATATGCATATCACCAGTCCCCAGCGGCTCCATACTTCTACCAGAAAGACACCCGGAGTTACTTTGTTAGAACTTCTCTTCTCCAATATCTGGAAGGAATGCACATGACATTTATTTTTAATCTGATTTTCCCTTCACAAAAGCATGGAGGGTCTGACACCTAGTATCTATGATGGCATCCAGTGATTTTTGCCTCCAGGTAGTCATCTCCTATAAAGAATAGGATTGGGGCGCCCGGGTGGCGTAGTTGGTTAAGCGTCCGACTTTCGCTCGGGTCACGATCTCGCGGTTCGTGGGTTCGAGCCCCGCGTCGGGCTCTGTGCTGACTGCCAGCTCGGAGCCTGGAGCCTGTTTCAGTCTGTGACTCCTTCTCTCTCTGACCCTCCCCTGCTCACGCTGTCTCTCTCTCTCCTAGAAATAAATAAAAAACATTTAAAAAAAAAAAAAAAAAAAAAAAAAAGAATAGGACTGATGTGTGTAACCAAAACGATATTGCAGAAATGATGGTGTGTCCCTTCTGAGGCTAGGTCTTAACAGACATTAAAGCTTTGACCTTGTTCTCTCCCTGGAGGAAGGCAGCCAACCTACAATGAAGATATTCAAGCAGCCTGTGGAGAGGAGCCCACATGGGGGCTTCTCCCCCAACATCCAGCACCAACCTGCAGGCATATAAGAAGGACACCTTGAAGTGTATCCTCCCGCCTCAGTCAAGCTTTCAGATGACTGTAGACCTAGCTGACAGAGACACCTAGAACCACCCAGCTAAGCCTGCCCCTAATTCCTGAGCCACAGACACAGCACGAGACCATTAATGTTTATTGCAGTTTTAAGCTAACGCATTTCAGTGTAATTTGTGATGTAGGATTTGATAACTAACACAGAAAGTTTCTCAAGCTTTATGCCGTGAAGCATCTCACACGCTACTATATACATTGAGTGCTCTCTCCATAATTATATCTTATCTTGGCACCCAGGCTATAAACCTTTTGCAGGCAAGCACCATGTCTTACATATTGTTTTATTCTTCCTTCCCATGCTTATTGATTGAGTGGCTTTGTGACTTTCCTTCTTCCGCTTGGACTACTGAAACCATTGTCTTTAACTCTTGGGTCTCCTCTCTTTCGAGGTCCTCCTTTTGTTTTTCTCCTAGTGGAGGAAAGCCAGAAAAATTGAACGTGTTCTATCATAATCACAATGTATGCATGGCACTCAGCAACAAGAGATCATACTGCCATTTCAAAGACCAGACAAAGATTGCAAGGACCCTTGATTAATTTGTTATGATCACCTTCTTCCATAAGTAAGCTGCTGTACATGGGTGGAATAAATTACATTAGCAAATTTGCTTATTATCTATTTTCTACCCCTTGCATATAGGCTTTACCCATAAACTACATTTTTCCACACTTACTAGACATGCATGACACAATAGGTGATGTAAATTCTATATATATTGTCTGTTTTCAAGGAACTCCTAATCAAATTTAGGAGACTTTTCATAAAGATGCTAATATTTACTCGTATTCACTTCTACGCCTAAGTAGTTCGTTAAAAATTCAAAGAGAATGAAAGCTAAGGGCCGGTGCTAACAGATCTTCAAATGAACAGGTTATTGCTATAAGCTGAATAGATCAGAGCAAGCTTCGTGGAGGAACGAAGCCTTAAGACTGGTTAATGGGCATGGAGGGGGGCACTTGTGGAGATGAGCACTGGGTGTTATATGGAAACCAACTTGACAATAAACTATGTGTGTAAAAAAAAAAAAAAGACTGGTTAATGGTGGTAGATGTTATTATAAATGCCACCAGTGTCATCCAGTGGTCCTGGGCATAGAGATGCTTGCACATCTCAGCCTCTTATGATTGACCAGAGCCATGTGACTTAGCTATACCCAAAGCGGGTATGAGAAAATGTAATGTATTTCCTTTCAGGGCTAAGTCAGAGAAAAATTCATGTTTAATTCTCCAATCTCTCTTCCCTAAGAAGGTAACATACTCTGGCTGGCACACTAAGTAAGCTGCTAGCTCCATCAGCTTGGATCCCTGAATAACCACAATAAGCAAAGTCCCCTGACAACCTGGTGAACATGAACTATGAGCAAGAAATAAACTTTCCTTTGTGTTACACTATTGGAATTTGGGAATTAACGGTGCAGCATAATCTAGCCTCTCCTAACTAAGACAGAAAGATTGGTAGCTATAGCTAATGGTCTTTAGATGTTGAGAGAGTTGGAAAATTGCAGAAGTAGAGGTAGAGGTAGTTTAAAAGTCACATGTTACATGACCTTTCTCAATAACAAATCTGTGTGCATACCAGGACTTAGCTTGTTATGACATATCTTAATAGAATTGAAGGTTTTTAAATAAAAACATAAAGAAGGCTGGAAAGGCAGCGGGAGAATGAGATACTGCCCTCGGGTGATCATTACAGATCTCAGAGTAACAGGATTATAGATGCCTGAGCCAGCAGCATTCCTTTTTCTTCACTTTCTTTTTCTTTGAGATTGCAAGTCATATATTTCCATTTGGAAAACAGTATTTCATAACCTCTAAACCTAACATGAGTCCTGTGAAACCCTAGTCTACAGTTGAATGGCTAGAAATAAAGACTTGGAATTCCTTCAAAGCTATCCCATTTTACACAGCAATGCTTTCTCTCTCTACCAAGAAAGTGCTCCTGCGTGATGAATTCCCCTCTCTTGCTGTATATTACACTTACTGCTCTATGCCTGTCACTCCCTATTCTCTTCCTAGTTGTTTGTGCCTTATTAAATTCAACACTTCGAAGCAACCAATAAGAAGCAGAAAGGCTCAAGAAGCCCTTTCTCTTATAATCAGAGCCTTCTGTTTTCTAGGAACAAATAATATTTTCCAATCAATTCAGAGGTGGGATTCATTGCCCATTTACTTTCTTTGTAACGCATTGTTCGTCAATGGGTAGCAAAGGGTCTTCAGTGAGGACATGGTGATAAATTTTACCTAAATTTTTCATAAGGACATTATCTCCCATGTTACTTCCTCAAATCAAACCTCTTTGAAATTGATCCGCAAAAAGAAGTTAGGAGTCTAAAGATAAAATCCAATAGCCTAGCCATTCCTGCCTATTATTCCCACAGTAAAGCTCCAAGCCAGACATCTCAGGATACGCATTACAACATCAGGTAGAAATTCAAAGGCACATCTAGGGTCCAAATATCTTTAAATATATGTGTGTTTGGGGGGGAGGGGGCAGGGGGAATGAGGGAGGAGAAGAGGGCACTCCTAAAATAGTTGTTTTAATTCTGTACATTTTAGAGTGTCTCAGTCTTTGGCCTTTAAACATTGTACTAGTCCAGCTTTGAAGAGATTTCCAAGGTGAGTCAAGTCCCAAGGAACTGACCTCAGAATAGTCTCTTATCTAAATAAAGTTTCCAGCCACTCAATAGGAAGAATTTGCAAAGTTTTACTAGAGATTCAAAGTATCCTTAAAACATCAAACTTGAAAATCATACCTATTTCACCTAAAAACTTTAACTCCTATAGAATATTAATTCTTCTGATTTTTGAGGAATATTATTCTTATGCCATTGGTTTTAGTGCAGAATGTATCCGTAAGTCTCTTTGGTCCTAAGTAACAGAAACCAAGTTAGACTAGGAAAAGATGAAAGGGGTTGTTTTTAGAAGGGTACAGAAGTGTCCCAAAGACTCAGAGGCAAAGATGCAGCCAGCTTCTTCACTGCCAGGAAAGAGAAGGCAGGCATGAACCTAGAGAATGCAGTCTCCTTCTTCCTTTGTTCCTCAATCCATATAGACAAATATGGCCACCCACAGATCTCAAGCATACCTGTCAAAATTCTGGCCTCATATAGAGAATTGTCTGCCTATCTCTGAATCTCAAATTCCAGGAAGAAAAACCTTAGGGGGTCAACTCTGGATTAGGTATCCAACTCTAATCAAAATACTTTCTTTGGGAACCTTATTGTGACCAAACATGGGTCCATGGGCTGAGGCCCAATGACCACTCTTACAGAAAAGAAGGAGAAGCTTTTGAAAAGAAAAGATTGTTGTAGACCCCACAGCCACCCCAGAAAGACCAATATAGGTAAATGGGAGCCAGAGTTTAAGCAAGGGCCACCATGACTACAAACTGTCCCATCCACTTTTTCCAGTGATAGAACATCAAGTACTCATACGGGACAGCAACAGGGAAGGATGGTCCTTTTCTTAAAAATTATTGTTTTTAACGTTTATTTATTTTTGAGAGAGAGAGACAGAGTGTAAGCAGGGAAGGGGCAGAGAGAGAGAGGGAGACACAATCTGAAGCAGGCTCCAGGCTCTGAGCTATCAGCACAGAGCCCAATGCGGAACTCGAACTCATGGAGATGGTGCTTTCTTGATATCCAGATATCTTGCACACCTACCATTTGGTACCTTCTTTTTTCACATTCTATCAGAACCATTTAAATAAGTTATATCAAAACCATTTTTGCGTATGTTATCTTTGATTTCACGATGCAGGTATAGGCAGCATTATGATACCACTATGACGGATGTTGTGTTCAGCTTGTTACATAACCACCTTAGGAAAAGTCCCCTAGAATTTCTCAGAAGACCATCTCTCCTCATCAGCCTGCATGCCACCAAACTGACAGACAAAAGCAATTCACCTACCCATAATGCCACCAGCAGTCTAACAGGACACTGCTTCACCTGTGCGTTCTCAGCCTTTTATAAAAATACTCAGCTTTTTGAATCAGAGAGATACTTTAAAAATGCCATTCTGCTTTTAAAATGGCTCTATAAAAATTAGGATGGTGGGGGCGCCTGGATGGCTTAGTCGGTTAAGCGTCCGACTTTCACTTAGGTCATGATCTCGCAGTTTGTGGGTTCGAGCCCCGCGTCAGGCTCTGTGCTGACTGCCTGCTCAGAGCCCGGAGCCTGTTTCAGTCTGTGACTCCCTCTCTCTCTGACCCTCCCCTGCTCACGCTCGCTCTCTCTCCTAGAAATAAAAAATAAAAATAAAAAAAAAAATTAGGATGGTGTCTAGGATTGGTGATGTTTTCAACATGTCATCCAGGAACCTGAATATTGTATTGTGTTTTTTAAAAGGATTATGCTGAGGCAGATACCAAAGGAGTTGAAATAATCAGAGAAAATCTCTTTGATCTTATGAGCAGGCAAGCACAGGTTGCAAAATCATGCTGAAAAGGACCATATGTCGTACGCCTGCTGTGTGTCCCTATGGGTGACACACTCCTCAAAAATGCTTTAAGTTGCTATAACTGCCTGTTTTGCTTCTTTGTTGTATGAATTCTCTGCTATAAGTAAATGCTTTCCGTTCCTTCTCTATCTCATAAACACTTGTTGCCAAAAATAAAAATGTAAAAAAAGGCAGGTATTAAACAACTCCACACATTAAAAACTTGTGGCAGGAAGTCAGGAAGCTAATTTTCTAACATGAATTGTTCAGCTCAGGGGTCTCTAATCCTATAATTCATTGTGATACCACTTCACTTTGACTCCAATAATAGATACTTTCTGTGAGACACCTTGGGGAAAGGGCAGTTAGGTATTTCACATCAGTGGGAGATCTCCCTTTGAATTCTCCCCTCCACCTCCTTCCTTCTCTTTTTTCCCTTAATTCTTCTACCCAGAAAAATTCTCAAGGAGCAAACATATCTCCCTCTCTGTATTTTCATAAGCTGGCCAATTGTGCTTCCAGGTTTCTGGGGTTTTTGGAACACAAAAAATCATGCCTCAAAAATCATTATTCTCAGTCATGAGCCCAGAACACCAGTTTTCCTCTCAAAAACATGACAAAACATGATCATCATTTCTGGTAACAAACCTCACTCAGAATGATTCAAACAGAATACAGATTTAATGATCACCCTGAGAACCCAAGTGATACATCCCAGGAAATAATAATAAAATTTATGAAGGCCTTAAAAATTGTTTAACTCCTTTCAGGAATCTCTGAATTATAGGGTAGTAATATAACCAAGGACTGACAACAACTCACAAAAGTCCAGAAGAGTTTTACCTTTGAGTTTGTAGGCAAAGATGTTCAGATTGCTCCCCTTCGAAAAATAAAGATTATTTATTATTTACCTTCCTGTGCATCAGACACTCCGACAACATGCCTATAACTCTTGCGTTCTTAGGTTTGAGCTTCAAGGTCTCTGAGTACATGGGGAAACTAGTAAGGTAGTGAGCCAACCTACTTGTTTGGTTTTTTGTGTGTTTTGTATTGTTTTGTTTTGTTTTGTTTTGTAGGAAGAGAAAAGGAAAGAGAGAGTGAGAACACTCCCCAATAACTTCATAAAGAAATCTGCAAAGCAGAAGCAAAGTGAATGAATCAGAACACAGAAGGATACAATTTTTCCCTCTAGATGACTACACCAGGAGGAAGAAAGACTTGAAACCATTGAATGATTTTTCTGATAACCACCTATGGCTCTCTCCAAAGAGACACATGCAAAGTTGGGCAAGTTGTTTTCTGTCCTGTCAGGAAAACACTTAGTAACAGCCGTGTAAAAGGAAGTACTCACAGCTGCCCTGAGGAGCAGTGGGTTTGTTTGTAGTGTTGTTTCTTTCAACAAGTTCCTTTGTTGTTTTGTGTGTTCTCCCACAAAGGCCCGGCCTTCTGCAGATAGATTTGCCATTCTCTCTGCATGAATACTGTCTAGAGGTACAGAGACCGTCTAAGCTGGCTCTAACTGATGGTCCTGGCGCTACAGGGTCCTAAGAGCGATGTGCAGAATGACAATCGAGATATTTATAGTGGCGGATCTTCTGGGATGTGGGGAAGCTTAGTTGACTTGTAGCTGTTTAGTTCCTTCTCTGAAGGAAAAAGCACTGCTTAAAATACTGAGTACATAGGGGCACCTGGGTGGCTCAGTTGGTTGAGTGTCTGACTTCGTCTCAGATCATGATCTCACTGATAGTGAGTTCAAGCCCCGCATCCGGCTTTCATTCCAGGGCCTCAACCTGGTTCCCTTGGTCACTTGCCGAGGACCCAAGTCCCTCTAGGAATGAACTCTGGCCCTCATTGGCTTCTTGAGACTTCTTCCCACCGACACACTAAAACCTACTCAGAGCCACAGACTCCACTACCTTGAGAACCTTTTCTGAGGCTTAGTACTTGCCTGACATTTGTCATTCTGTACCACATTGTGGCCCTCAATGCTCTACCACAGACTTTAACCACCTCTAGGGCCACCTTCCTACAACAGATGACATTAGCCACTCTACCCCTAACTCCCAGACTGACCGCTTATTTGAACCACTCTCTACCGGCTTACTCTTGAAACACCAGGGTAGGTCTGCCACTCAACCCAAAGAAACACTATCCTCAATCCCTCTACCACAGTGCTAACTGGTTCACTGTGCTTGTTAAAAAGGGACCTCTAGTTTAATGGGCATCTGGCATTTCATATCTTGAAATTTATCAAATGCAGGTTAATAGAGACTAAAAGATTCCTGGTTATTTGAGGGTAAAATGAAGGCAGTAGAACTGATAAGAATGGTACAAAGAATCTTTTTGAGATCTTTGTATAAGTGAGACACTGTTCTAAGCATTTTTTCCTATATTCTTGCAAGGGACCCTTATAACAACTGTGTGCAGTAGATGTGATTATAACCTCTACAGATGAGGACACTGAGACATACAGAAGTTGTGCAAATAGCCCAAAGATACACAGGTGGTAAGTAACAGACAAGAGATTGACAAGTGGGTCCCATTCTTAATAAGTATGAGAAACGTTTCAGGGTGTACATCTCTAGCTAAGAAGAGTCATTTTATCAGGGTTAATCCAACTAGAGCTCTCTGAAGAGGTGACCATACTGTGATCATAAATTGTTGACTCTGCACCTTCACATGAAAACATAACCTAACCTCAACCCACAATGATATGATTATTCCATTAGCAGGTAGGCATTTTTTAATCCTGGGACAGATAAAATTAAATAGATCTTACAGACATTGAAACCCATGGTGTTCATACTTTTTAGTTAAGTTAGGCACTAAGACAATCGGAGTATGTGATGTCAAGTATTTGTCATTCTTTTTTTTTTTTTTAATATTTTATTTATTTCTAGGAGAGAAAGACAGCATGAGCAGGGGAGGGTCAGAGAGAGAGGAAGTCACAGACCGAAACAGGCTCCAGGCTCCGAGCTGGCAGTCAGCACAGAGCCCGACGCGGGGCTCGAACCCACGAACTGCGAGATCATGACCTAAGCGAAAGTCGGACGCTCAACCGACTAAGCCACCCAGGCGCCCCAAGTATTTGTCATTCTTAAGAGAATTTATACCATATTTAAGAATATAATAGATTGACTCTGTGATTCAAGTTTTAAATGTGTAATTGATGGGGGAGGAGAAGGGTAAAAATAGTTGGGGAGAGGGAGGGAGGCAAACCATGAGAGACTTGAATATTGAGAACAAACTGAGGGTTCATGAGGGGGTGACCGGGGAATGGGAGTGATGGGCATGGAGGAGGGCACTTGTTGGGATGAGCACTGCGTGTTTTATGGAATCCAACTTGACAATAAACTATGAAAGAAAAAAAAATTTTTAATAAAAAAATGAATAAACATTAAAAAATAAAATGAAAAAGTGAAAAAAAATATGTAATTAAATATTGACTTCTGATTTTAGGTAGAAAGTTTCAAGAGAATCTGATTGTAAGTGGTATTGAAATACTTAAGACAATTGGATTTATTATGTGTATGAGTTTGGTATATTTGACTCAAAATATGATTTAAAAGCTTGGAACCTTGGGTTAGGGTTTTGAGCTTACCCTGTCAAGTATCGGAAGTATTTACAAAGAAAGTAAAAGTATTAAAATTGTAAGTGTCTTTTAAAATATTGATAAAGAAAGGTAACTAATTAAATGCAAAAGGTTGTTTAGAATTTGCCCTTTTCTGGCATTCATAAATTGTACGAAAAGACTGACTTTAAAAAGTTGTTTAAAAATATATAATTTTAAGGGCACCTGGGCTGCTCAGTCGGTTAAGTGTCCAAATCTTGATTTCAGCTCAGGTCATGATCTCACAATTCATGAGATAGAGCCCTATGTCAGGCTCTGTGCTGACAGCATAGAGCCTGCTTGGCATTCTTTCTCTCTCTCCTCTCTCTGCCCCTCATCCAGCTCATGTTCTCTCTTTCTCTCTCAAAACAAACAAACAAACTTTAAATATATACATCCTTAATAAACATTAATTAAAAACTCAAACTAGTATTAATATACCTCTCTGCATCCAAATGCCCTTTTTCCACTAAAAAACTCAAACTAACAGACCCATAAGCAAGAATAAGCATTCTAAAGCATAAATCTGGTCATTTCATGCCGAAAATCCCCATTTGATCATCCATCACACTGAGGAGAAATCCCAAACTCCTAACCAAAGTCTCTGAGGCCAGGCAAAACTGACCCCTTGACACTTATGCTACTTCATCTTCAATTATCTTCCTCCTTCTACAACACACTTACTATATCCAGTCACATTGGCCTTATTTCCTCTTTCTAGTGCATCACAAGTTCATCACTGCAGCAATACCTTTATATCTGCCATTCTCTCTACCTGGCATACTTTTCCCAAAAATTTTTGCATGGCTAGCTCCTGTTTAACATTTAATTCTCTGCTCAAATGTCACCTCCTCCAAAAGCCTCCTCTAATTGTCCCTTCCTCCAGTAATCCCTGACAGAGTAATATAGTTTAACGTCTCAGACATAAGTTTGATGTCTGAATTATCATGCTCATTTATTGGTTCACATATTCAATTTTCCTTCCTCCCCAAATAAAATAAAATATCAACAAAAGCAAAACCTTCTCTTTCTTAAAATATTGCCCAGCACATATTAGGTGCTCAATAAATATCTGTTACATGAATGAATACATTTAAATAAATAAAACTTGCCTTTGCCTTCAATGCAAAGTTATTTTAAAAACACATCCCTACAGGGGCGCCTGGGTGGCTTAGTCAGTTAAGCATCCGACTTTTGCTTAGGTCATGATCTCACAGTTCGTGGGTTCGAGCCCCGCGTCGGGCTCTGTGCTGACTGCCAGCTCAGAGCCTGGAGCCTATTTCAGAGTCTGTGTCTCCCTCTCTCTCTCTCTGACCCTCCCCTGCTCGCGTTGTCTCTCTCTCTCTCTCTCTCCTAGAAATAAATAAAAATATTTTTAAAAAAAATTAAAAAAATAAAAACACATCCCTACATACCACTGAGTCTGTAAGACCCAGTTATCTGGGGGTTGTATGACAAATGTGATTATGTTATTTGGGGGTTAATGTCCATGAATTTCTGAAAATAGGCCAAATGCCAAGCAGAACATACAAGCAAATATGATCCCTCCCCAGGATACTTGCCATCCAAATTATAAGCATTCAAAAATCTTGGCAAGATGCCTATGCTAATAAGAAAGTGATCCAGTATTCATGAGAATTTGAAAAGCCATTATTTTTGCCTGAAATCATCTTGGCTTTTCCATAATTAATATGTCATTATCATCAGAAGGCTAAGAGATCAGGACGGTAAAAGCATTGCTTCATATAACAACACTCATAGGAACGATGGTGTTATGCGAAATACCACAGTGACTTTTGAAAAAGGAAAATAATCCAAAATCTGAGGCTAATGAATGAAGAAACTGACTAAACAGAAAGAAGATAGAAACAGTTGGCATCAAGACAGAAAGGTAGGTGTTTAAGCTAATCCAGAAATGGAAAACATGTTCCAGAAATGCCTGGGAAGAAACAACTTCCAAGTACTCGTGGGCCATAGGAAATGATATGATCAGAGTCCTATGTTCAGTATGTACCTCGTGTTTTTTCTTTCATGGTTCTTCTTTGATTTGGTCAGGAAGAAAGTGGTCTTGGATGTCTGCTAATCCATTCCTCCATTGCCGGAGGCCTGCTCCGGCCAGGTCCAGGGGTCCCTGAAGGATGGACGGTGTCGGCGAGGGAGGGAGGAGAGAGCCCCGAGATTCTTTCTGATCACCAGGCAGACATCTCTGCTCTGACTGGGGCTCAACTTTATTTTATAATTAAGTGTTTGGGGGGGACGGCACAGAAGTGGCATTTGCCTTAGACAATGATTTCTGATGACAAACTTCTTTGATATGTGAGAATTTCCCAGGACATTGATTTGTAGAAGACTCCTGCATAACCTTTATCAATAGAGATTGAGGTAGGTGATTTAGATGCTTACCCTATGGGGAAGGAAGGTATCTTTAGCATACAAGACAATGTTTTTAGCATAAAAAGGGTGAAGTTACTTCTTTGTGAGCAGGGCTCAATAGCTTGTTTAAGGAGTATTAAGAAAAACAGGTCTTTCAGGAAACACCTTCACTCCCATAATCACAAAAGAAGAAGTTCCTCAATATGTTCTTTCACAGGGAGCAATCAACATATTCAAGGTCAGAATAAGTCACTCCAAATACTGATCACAAATGCCTTGGGGGGCAAGTGCTCCAAGCAGAAACAATTGGGTGGGGATGGATATCTGTCCTTAACTCTAAATTAGGCTCTTTGTCTCAGGGCCAGACTCAATTGTAACTCTTGGGTTCTTAGCCCCCTTTATTATCTAAGTCTTGGATCTGCAAGGCCCATAGGAAGAGCCTTTTGACAATCCTCCACAATGCTTTCATCTGAAGTCTCTTTTGAAAAGGCAGAAATATGCTTTTCCTTATGAGCAATCTGTGTGGGGAATATCGGTCTGATCTGGAATATAGTGAGGGCTGGTCAATACCAGCAGCCTCGTTTCCAACATGAGCCAGTAGAAGCAGAAGGAGATACCAGTTTTGGTATCTCAAGGCAGGAGATGTGCAAACGCTGCCATTTCCTCGCTGTGACTTTCATCCAGTGAGGCCAATGGGGCTCCCAGCACTCCATTCTCTCAGCTTTCTATCCCTACATCCAACAAGAAAGGCAGATATGGTCTGTACTAGAGTATGCTGGCAATTGGTAGAAATGTCTGCCCAGAATTCCAGTTTATAGCATACCTTGGTCTATTTCCAGAATGAATCTAAGAAACAATTAGATCAATAAACTTCTAGCATCTTTTTTTTAGACTAACATCTGCAAACATGTCATGCATGTTGTGCATTTTTAAACGTGTGTGTGTGTGTGTAAAAGAATTCATAGGAAAAACATTTTTTATAGCTAGGAAATCATTTGTCCCTTTTGACAAAGTGGTATATTTCCTTTTGTAGCTGCTAATGGCAGTCACAAAGCTCACTTCTTTTTTTGCTTTGTTTTTCTTGTGTTAGTGATCCAAGAAGCTCAGAGCTCATAGTAAGAGTATTCTTATTTGAGATTATCTCAAGTAACTTCTTCCCTCTTTCTCCTTTTTCCTGCCTTGACCTCAAATTTACAGATATGTTTAGATTTTTGTTGTTGTTGTTCTTTCCACATGTGTATTTTCTTGTGGGTTGGTAAAATTTGCTTGGGAAGTGTTTGTGATAAAAGGAATGAATAATTCAGTAGAATTTTGAAACTGTTTTACAAAGAAAAAAAAGTATGTTCTGGGTTCTCACCAGATTGCAGTAAATGTCCAGCAATAGCTCAGAGCTGAGGTATACCCAGAGAACTGGGTGATGGAAAAGCAAAGAATACTTAAAAACAAGGAATTTTAGTCTAGAAGTACTATTTTCTATGAAACATAAAAGGAAAACTTCCATATAAAGGCTGGCTAATCTTTGTGGAGTTCCATCGGGGAAATAAATGAATATCTGAGATAAAAGGAGTCTTAGAGATCTCTACTCCAATCTCCTTGACTTGGACTAGGGAAAGTCTAAATCCATAAAATCCATTTAATCCACAGAGATTAAATGACTCTTTCAAATAAACAGGAAGTTGGTAATTGAATTATGCCTGGAATCTGGGCCCTGCTTTCCAGGCTCTGAGTTTGCTAATATTTGAGAAACTATGAACATTGGAAGGAAGATTTTAGTCTGACAAAATTTTAACATGTTAGGGCAAGTTCTATGTTCTACAGACACCAGTAAAAATTGCACATCACCAGTTAAAATATATTTAAGTACTTAATCTTTCTCTAATGCTGTTCGATATATGAAATTTACTGTTTGTTTATTTTAAGTAAACTACAGTTCTGAATGTTTCAAATGGAAGCAACGAGGTAAGAGTACAAGGAATACAAAAATTATAATTAAATTTCTACGTGCCAAATTCCAATCATCCTGAGTTTCTTCTGCAATCAGTGTCTGGATCTCCCAGTTCCTCCTACATCCAGAGCTTTAGATCCTTTTACAATTTTTTTTCAGGAAATAATGTATAGGTTTATCGATCTCCTTTAAATGTTAGCTTTCCAATAACAATGCAAACTTTCTCTATGTCTTGACTGACTCTTAGCAGGAAAAATAAAGTCATTGCGTACTTATATAAATGAAAAGTTTCATAGGCAGCAACCAACTGGTTGATGCTTATTTCAACACATTTAAAGTAATACTCAATTATATTCAACAACTTTACAAGTAGGTACATCCAAAGTGAGCAACAAAAAAAAAAAAAGAAGAGGAAGAAGAATTTTATTTGGATAGGAGGGAAGCAATAATCCTGTACCTTTCTTTTTTTACTTTTTATTTTGAGACAATTATAAATTCAATGTAATTATAAGAAATAGTAGGGAGTTCTCTTGTGTACCTTTCACCTAGTTTTTCCTCCATGGTAACAGCTTGTGTAAGTACAGTGAGATACCAAACCCAAGATATTGACATTGGTGCAATACATCAACCTTACTCAATTTCCATCAGTGGTACATTCACACATTTGTGTGAAAATCCATTTTTAATAGCTCCAACTTATTTAGCATTTCTATGATCTGGTTAGTCCTTACAAAACTAATTTACTAGTTAGGAAAGTAACACAGGAGACAATAGTGAGGATGTGAAACTCAATCATTAATTCTGAAGGCAGAGTTCCTTATACTACTCAATAGAGGTGAGAAGTCTGCATGAATGTTTGGATCCTTTTGAGAATTTTGTATATAGCTGTTCCTCAAAATACTCAAATGAAATATTGGCAAAAACAGTACGTACAACAAAGGAGAATATCAAAACCATGAATCAAAAAAAAAAAAAAAAAAAAGGCAAATGAGGTTAATATAATTCAGTTTAGCACCGAGCTTCTTACCAGACAGTGCAAAAAGATAAATAGGGTGAGACATGTAACCCTTATTGCCAAAGAAGAAAATACACAAATTCTTCAGGATGCAGAAGTTTTAAAATGTATATATGTGATTGCACATGCCCCATGCTTGCTCCATTGCGTTTTTTTATTCAAAGTTCATAAACACCCAAAATAAAACTCTGTCAAAGCAGGCGTAATATATTAATAAAGCTATTTTTAAAACCATACCCCAGGAGGCGCCTGGGTGGCCCAGTCCATTAAGCGTCTGCCTTTGTCTCGGGTCATGATCTCATGGTTCATGGGTTCCAGCCCCATATCAGGCCTTTTGCTATCCACACAGAGCCCACTTCATGTCCTCTGTCCCTCTCTCTGCCCCTTCCCCACTTGCACTCTCTCTCTCTCTCTCTCTCTCTCAAAAATAAATAAATAAATAACGGGTGTTATATGCAAACCAACTTGACAATCAACTATGAAAGGAAGGAAGGAAGGAAGGAAGGAAGGAAGGAAGGAAGGAAGGAAGGAAGGAAAGAAGGAAGGAAGGAAAGAGAAAGAAAAATACACCCCACACTGATGGTAGTTACATATATGGAGAGCATAACATAATATAATGACTTGTTAAATCACTATGAATCACACTCAAAACTAATGTAACATAGTGTCAACTATACTTCAATTAAATATACACAGTAAAACCTTGGATGGTGAATAACTGGTTCTGCGAGTTTTCCACATTTCTAATAAATTTTAACTTAACAAGTGATATCTTGCAAAACAAGTAGTACATGACACCGAACATCACGTGATCACAACTGAGCCAATGATTCTTGAATGAGCTTTGATATAAAAGTGCTTCCAAGTATAAGAATGTTTCTGGAATGAACTGTGTGCACAAACCAAGGTTTCACCTTTTTTTTTTTTTTCAATTTATAACTGTTGTACTTGCCAATATTGACTACTGTCAGTTCTTCCCCTGTACCTTCCTGTTACTCCTACTTCAAGGGGGGGAGTCTATCACCTTCCCCTCAGTTATGGGCTGGGCTGGCCTATCGGCTCAGGCTAATAGAAGGCACACTTGTAACAGTGTTCTCATTCCATGTGTGATAGTTAAAAAGTCTGGCAGCTTCCATTTTGGAGCTTTCTGGAGAAGTTAGCTGCCATGATGTAAAGAAGCTCACGCTAGACTACCAAATGATAAAACACTTTGTGGTGAGAATGAGGTAATGTGGACAGCATCAACATACAAGATACCAGAGTAAATCTTTCTTTGACCATGTGGCCAGGAAATCTGCAGACTAAATGCAACCCAGTGAATGATCCAGCCTATTCCAAATGGAGCAAACAACTGGCCAGCTAAGTCACACTCCAATTCCTGACTCATCGAACCTTGAGCAATAATGAATCATTATTGCTTTACACCACAAAGTCCCAGGGTAGTTTGTTAAAAGCAATCAATAACTGAAATAATGACCAAAATGTAATCTGAACATTCCTTCTAAAAGTTTTCAAGTTTAGCTGTATGCATCTAGGAGCTAACTGGGATCCTCCACAGAACCCAGGGGAAGTGGCCAAGAGCCACTTCACCCACCTTCTCCCTCCCATTTACGCCAATGATAACACAAGGTTGTGAGAATCTCTCTGGAGGAAGTTTGTACACAAATCTGGTGCTGAAAACTTCTGTAGTAGCCATCTGAGGGACAGGCATCCAGATCACCTGGCTTGTACACCGCAATGGGCTTGCACTCATGAGTCCTACAGGACTATAGCAATTTAAGAAACAGTCTTAAAACAGATGCAGGAACACCCTTACTCCATAGCTATACACCTTGGCTTGATACACAGGAGGCATACAAGAATACCTATCTCCCAGCTTCTCTTTGGAAAGGGTTTAAGTGCATATTTTCTCTGCATTGGCCTGAGGGTTTGGTTTCTAATCAGCCTGCCTCTAGGCACTGACCACCGTCCTCCCCTTTGGGACTCTGAAGGCTTGTGGCATATTGTCAAGTGCTCAGAGCCACTAAGAACAAACACAGTAGCTTGAACAAGCACAAAGGATTGAGTGGCAATGAGAAACTTGCCCTGGGTTGATTGACAAGGTTCATCTCCTACACGAGACCTGCCTGTCAAAACTGGAAGAGGTACCTGTTGTATCTAATGCACAGAAACCAACACAAAGTCAAGGAAAATAAAGAAACAGGGGGATATGTTCCAAATAAAAGAACAGGATAAATCTCAAGAAATTGATTTTAACAAAATGGAGATAAGTGATTTACTCAACACAGAGTTCAAAATAACCATCATAAAGACGCTTCCCAAGATTAGGAGAGCAATGCATGCACAAAGTAAAAATTCATCAACACAGAAACAGAAAATATGTTAAAAGTACCAGACAGGGGACCTGGGTGGCTCAGTTGGTTAAGCATCCCTCTTTGGCTGAGGTCATGATCTCCCGGTTTGTGAGTTCAAGCCCCATATAGCAGAGACTCCTTGGGACTCTCCCTCTCTCTCTCTGCCTCTCCCTCACTCTCTCTCTCTCTCTCAAAATAAATAAATGAGCTTAAAAAGTTAAAAAGATAAAAAACACCAAACAGAAATCATAAAACCAAAGAACACAATAACAGAACTGAAAAACTCAATACAAGGGTTAAATTGCAGAATAGATGAAGCAGAAGAAGGATGAGTGAACTTTAATAAAAGACAGTGGAATTAGTCCAACTAGAGAAGCAAAAGACAAAGAATAAAAAAGAGTGAAGATATCTTAAGACACCATTAGGCAGACCAGTATGCACATTATAGGATTATAGGGGTTTAAGAAGGAGAAGAGAGAAAGAAAGGGACAAAAAGTTTATTCAAATAAAAATGGCTGAAAACATCTCTAACCTGTGGAAAGAAACAAACGTCTGGATCAAAGAAGACAAAGAATTTTCAAGATGAATCTGAAGAAATCCACAGCAAAACACATTAGAATTAAATTGTCAAAAGTTAGAGATAAAGAGCATCTTAAAAAGACCAAGAGAATAGTAATTTGTTATATTAAAAATATCCATAAGATTATCAGTGGATTTTTTCGTAGAAATATTTCAGGCCAGAGGGAATAAGATGATATATTCAAAGTTCTTTTAAAAACAAAATCCCTGCCAACCAAGAATACTCTACCCTACAAAGTTGTCTTTAAGACTTGAAGATGAGATAAAGACTTTTCTAGACAAACAGAAGTTGAAGGGTTTCATCACCACTAGATCAGCCTTATAAGAAATTCTAAAGAGAGTTCTTCAAGCTTAAACAAAAGGATGCTGATTAGTTATATAAAATACAGGGAAGTATAAAACTCACTGGTAAAGGTAAATAAATAGATAAATTCAGAATACTCTAACATTGACATGGTGGCGGGTAAATCACTTATAAATCCAGGATAAAGGTGAAAAGACAAAAGTATTAAAAATAACTATAACTACAATAACTTGTTAATGGATAAACAATATAAAAAGATGTAAGTTGTGACACACACACACAAAAAAACATGGCAGGACTGTAAAAAAGGGAAAGCTCTTGTGAGCATTTGAAGATAAGTTGTCATCAACTTAAAATACAATATTATAAATATAAGATATTTTACGTAAGTCTCATGATAACCACAAAGCAAAAACCTAGAATCGATACTCAGTAGATAAAGAGAAAGAAATCAACGCATACCCATACAGAAAATCATCAAATCACAAAGGAACACAGCAAGAGAGAAAGGACCAAAGGAACTATGAAACAATAAGAAACCAATGAACAATATGTCAGTATAAATCCATAGCCACGAATGAAATAATTTATTCTATCAAAAGACATTTATTTATCAGAAGATAAAGAGTGGACAAATGGTTAAAAAACAAGATCCAACTATCTGCTGCCTACAAGATTCTCACTTTAGCTTTAAGGATACGTATAGACTGAAAATGAAGGAATGGAAAAAGATATTCTATGCAAATAGAAATAAGAAAGTAAAGGTACTAATATTTATATCATACAAAACAGACTTTAAGTCAAGACTATAACAAGAGAAAAAGAAGGTTATGTAAGGAAAATGGGTCAATTTATCAAGACAGTATCATAATTGTAAATAGTTATACACACAACAGATTAAATATACAAAGCAAATATTAACACAACTGAAGAGAGACATAGACAGCAATGCAATAATCGTAGAGACTTTCAATATCCCACTTATAACTACTTAGACAGAAAAACAAAAGAAAACAATGGACTTAAACTACACATAGGGTCAGATGTACCTAACAAACATTTATAGCAAAGAGGAAGTCAAGCTTTCACTTTTCGCAGACAACATGATACTCTACATAGAAAACCCGACAGACTCCACCAGAAGCCTACTGGAACTGATCCAAGAATTCAGCAAAGTTGCAGGGTACAAAATCAAAGTCCAGAAATCGGTTGCATTTTTATACACCAACAATGAAGCAACAGAAAGAGAAATCAAAAAGCTGATCCCATTCACAATTGCACAAAAAAACCATAAAGTACCTAGGAATAACCTAACCAAGGATACAAGAGATCTGTATGATGAAAACTATAGAAAACTTATGAAGGAAATCGAAGAAGACACAAAGAAATGGAAAAACATTCCATGCTCATGGATAGGAAGAATAAATATAGTTAAAATGTCATTACTACCCAAAGCAATCTACACATGCAATGCAATCCTAATCAAAATTGCAACAGCATACTTCTCAAAACTAGAACAAACTATCC
>NW_024081173.1:819902-833987 GCF_003009895.1 Hyaena hyaena
AAAGGGAGAGAGGCAAACCATGAGAGACTCCTGAATGCTGACAAAAAGTGAGGACTGATCGATGTGGGGGGGGGGGGGATGGGCACGGAGGGGGCACTTGGGGGGATGAGCACTGGGTGTTATATGGAAACCAACTTGACAATAAACTAATTGTAAAAACAAACAAACAAACAAACATATATAGTATTCCAACCAAGACCAGCAGAACATACATTCTTCTCAAGCACACATGGAACATTCTCCAGGATAGGCCATTTGTTAGGCCACAAAACAAGTCTTCATAAAGTTAAGAATTTTGATTATTATAAAATTGTAAAAGAAATTTTATTATTAAATTTATAATAAATAATAAAATTTATTATTGAAAATTATAAAAGAAATTTAAAATGACACAAATAAACAGAAAGATATTCTACATTTATGAATGATAAAATTAATAGGATTAAAATGTCCCCACTACTCAAAATGATCTAAGATTCAATGTAATCCCCTTTCAAAATCCCAACGACATTTTTCATAGAAATAGAAAACAAAGCAATCCTAAACTTCATTTGGAACCACACATATCCCAAAGAACAAAGCAATCTTGAGAAAGAACAAAGCTGGAAAAAAAATTCTTGGTTTCAAACTATACTATAAAGCTACAGTAATCAAAACAATATGGTATTGGCATGAAAAGATACATACAGATCACTGGAACAAAATAGAGAGCTCAAAAATAAACCCAGACATATATGGTCAATTAATTTTTGACAAGGGAGTCAGGAATATACAATGGAAAACAGATAATCTCTTCAGTAAACGGTGTTGGAAAAACCCAGCTACATGCAAAAGACTGAGCCTAGACCCCTACTGTATACTATATGCAAAAATCCACTCAAAATGGACTAAAGACTTGAAAGTATTACAGAGTACTTAAAAGTACTCTGAAACTGTACAACTCATAGAAGGAAACACAGTAGGTAAGCTCCTTAACACTGTTCTTGGCAATAATATTTTGGATTTGGCACCAAACTAAAGGTAACAAAAGAAAAAATGAACTGGGACTTTATCAAGCTAAAAAGTTTCTGCACAGCAAGGAAACCATCAATATAATGAAAAGGCAAACTATAGCCCTGGGGAATTTTTTGGTAAGCCACGTATTTGATAAGGGGTTAATATCCAAAAACTACAGGAAAGTCGTACAACTCAATAGCAAAACCACAAATAACTCAATAAAAAAAAAAAAAAGACAAACAATCAGAGTAGACACTTTTCTAAGGAAGACATACAGATGACCAATAAGTATGTGAAAAGGTATTCAACATCATTAATCATCAGAGAAATTCCACACAACCACAATTAGATAACCCTTCATACCTAATGGGATGTCTATGGTCAAAAAGATAAGAGGTAATAAATCCTGGCAAGGATGTGGAGAAAAGAGAGCCCTTGATGCACTAAAGATGAGAATGTGAAGTGGTTCAGGTACCAAGGACAACAGTGCAGAGGTTCCTCAAGAAATTAGAAATAGAAGGACCATATGATCCAGCAATCCCACTTCTCATATATATCCAAAGGAAAAGAAATTATTATATCATCATCTTGAAGAAGTATCTGCATTCCCATGTTGACTACAGCAAGTGTCTATTGCAAAAGCAAAGTGTCTGTTGATGAATGAATGGATAAAGAAAGGGTGATGTTATCAATTAGCCTTAAAATATTAGTGAGCCTTTAAAAAAAAAGGAGTATTTAGCCTTTAAAAAGAAGGAAATCCGCCCATTTGTGAAAACGTGGATGAACTTGGAGAGCATTAAGCTAAGTGAAATAAGCCAGACATAAACAGATAAATACTGCATGGTAACACATGTAGAATCTAAGAAAAATTCAAACTCATATAAACAGAGAGTAGAATGGTAGTTGCCAGGGGACACTGGTGTGGGGGGCGGGGGGGAAGAATGTAAAGTAAGGAGAGGCTGGTAAAAGAGTACAAACTTTCAGTTATAAGATGATTATGGTCTGAGTATCCCAATGTAGAGCATGTGACTATAGCTGATAACAGTATATTGTGTAAGTGATACGTGCTAAGAGAGTAGAATTTAAGTGTTCTCACTAAAAGGATAAAAAAAAAAGAGATAAATATGTGAGGTGACAACTGTGTTAATTAACTCAATGGTGGGAATCCTTTCACAATACGTACATATATCAAATCATCACATTGTACACATTAAATATATTACATTGTCAATTATAGTTCAGTAAAGCTGGAAAAATTAAAAAAATAAACATGTTGGTACAATATTTAAACATTTCCAAACAAGTAGTCCTTCTTATATGATTAGAATGTGTGGAATGCCTAGAAGCAGCTTTTCCAAATGAATTCATCAATAAACATAAAACATAAAATTAACTGCTCTAGTTTTCCCAGAGACCCTATCTAGGACAGGCTGCCCTAGGACAGATGATTAAGTTAGTCTAGGTCCAATTCAGGACTACATAACATGGAGTTATGTCTTAGGCCCCCTCAGGCAACTCGGAGCCTTCCAGGGTCAAAGAAGGCCTGCCAAAACCCAAAATCAATAGGGCCATTTAAGTGATGACATCCCCAATGGGTAAAGATATTTGACTCCACACATCAATGGCATGGGCTTCTGTCCTGAGCATTCATCAATAGGTCCAAGATCCCATTAAAGCTTTTTAATTTCTGCTTAGTGATATTAGGGTTTAATTGATGCCAAAGACACTGCCTGCCACTAGACAATGATGTTGTGGCAGTCACTAGAAAATGGCTTTCCCAGATATGCCAGGGAATTCTACTGGCTGTATTTACTGGCTTAGCTGGCTACCTCTCCTTATAGTAGGTCATTGTTTTTCTGCCTACCCATCATTCATGCCCTCCCGTCTTTTATTAGCAATGTGACTTTCCTTTGGGAAACCATTCTACCCCTATTCTTAGTCCCTGTTGCCTAAGAGGAACTGATTCACCCACAGTTTCAGGGATAGGCACACACGCTAGATGTGGTCAGTTTCCTTGGGACAGTGCCAATAAGATCAAAACTCTGAATTTTCACTCTAACTATCTAGAATGTGAACACTTATTTCCTGCTCTTGGGATTGCTACACTGGAAGGCTGGAATGGATGTGAATCACTGGACAGGTTCTTACCACTAGGGTGAGATACTGCTTTAGATCAAACAATGGATAGATCACTTGATCTTCTGGAACCACCAATTCTGGAAATCTTGCACCTGTGTTTTTTCTGTATATATGCCAATAAAACACCTTTTTCATTTAGTCTATTTTGAGTTGTATTTTCTGTCTCCTGCGATCATTCTTAGAAACTGCAAAAAGATGGGCTACTACACAAACTATGGGTTGATGGTATGCCATTTATTTTCTAGAACTATGCAACTTATTACACTTCTATTCTCAGCCGTGTATCAAATGCCAGATATTTAGAAAACAGCACTGCTACTAACAATATCATACTTGATCTCCATAAAGTTAACTTGGCCATAAGAAAAGAGTTATTTGGGGTCCCTGGGTGGCTCAGTCAGCTGATCATCTGACTTGGGCTCAGGTCATGATCTCACAGTTTATGAGTTTGAGCCCTGCATCAGGCTCACTGCTGTCAGCTCAGAGCTTACTTTGAGTCCTCTGTTCCCCTCTCTCTCTGCCCCTTCCCTACTCATGCTTGTTCACGCTCTCTCTCTCTCTCTCTCTCTCTCTCTCTCTCTCTCAAAAATGAATAAACATTTAAAAAAGAAAGGAAAACACTTGTTGGGACAAGCACTGGGTATTATATGGAAACCAACTTGACAATAAACTATAAAAAAAGAAAAGGAAAAAGAAAGGAAGAAAACAGTTATTCACGGGACATATGGCTCAACATTATCCATTAAGTCAAACATGGCACTAAGATCGGAACCCAGCATCTCACTAAAAGCAAGACTTCTTCAACTTAAATCAATGGACCTTTCAGATCATTTGGTCTTATGGCCCCCAAATGTCAGTCCACAGACTGGGAATAGCCGGAGTGTGGCCAAATCATTAACAGTAATGGGGAGAAAACTCTAATAAGATTTTAATGAAACTGTGTCATTTCATTTTTAAATTCTAAGATTTGGTGTTTACAGGTTCTCTTCTGCAAAACAATGCCAATAGAAGATATTATTAATCTTTTTTGGTGAAATAAACAGTAGGCAAGCCCATGACCTCCACCCACCCAAGACACACCAATATCAGTGCCCTCAGCTTCAATGCTGACAGCCACATTTCTTTCTTCCTCACTTCTATCTCTCCCCACCTCTTTCAATGGCCACCTCTAAGGACTGTTCTCTACTGTTAGAGTTTACCCACTGGGGAATTCCTTTGTCTTTTGAAATACAGATTACAGTAGCCTTTCTCTGGTTTCCCTAAATCTGCACCTCCTCCTCTCCTTAGGCCTGATGCAAGAAAAAGCTATCCTTCCTCTTGAGAAGATGGGAAAGGGAACTATAAGTAAATAATTATTAATCTTCAACAAGTTAACTTATAAATATTGATACCAACATCACATAAAGAAGGAAAGTGTCAAAAAGAACCTAAGTACCCCAAATAAAGGGATGATTAAATTCCCCTATTTGGGAAAATAACACACAGTCATTAAAATTATGGTTATAAAACTTTTGCAATAACATGGGGGAAATGCTTATAATATCAGGTTAAGAAAAAAGATACATAACTATGAAAACACCACGAAGTTAAAATATCCATGTGTGGATAAACTATAACACTGTCCGTACAGATTTAACTGCCCAGTGGGGTTATGGGTAATATCTATTTTTGTCTTCAGAGAAGCCTCTGTTATGCAGATTTCCCATAATGGGAACATAGCCCTTTGAAATGTAGAAAAATATATTCATTAAATTTACTTCTACTTACTTATGCAGCCAATATTTACTGATTACTCATTCTGTGAATACCAGAAACACCATACTTTTTCCCAATAGTTTCCTTTGCGAAACAGATTTGCCATGAATTTAGGCAATCATCATCGTCAATGTCGTTGTTGTTTGGCAGCAAGAATAGATTGTACTAAGCCAGGCTGCTAACTCTCTCAAAGCCATCCTTCATGCCTAAGGACGACCACCACACCTCCACGAGCTCCAGGCCTGACCCTTCCCTATTTGGGCTAAGACATCCCCATCTGGGAAGTCATCCTGGGGAGGTATCTTCCAACCAAACTGAGGTCAAGGATCTCATCCAAAGTGCTAGACTAGTAAAAACCAAAAGAGAGAAATCAAGAAGCCATATAGGAGTTAGCAGAAATCAAAGTCAAGTAGAAATACAAGCAGGGAAGTATACAATTCATATATTGCTAGTGAGGCCTCTTTTAGAATAATGGGAAAGCTTCACTGTTGTCAGAATACCAACACTGAATTTTCTGAATGCTAGGCGACCCTGAAGTCAACACTTAAATTCTGACAACTTCCCAATTCATCCTTGCCAACTGCATTAAACACCTAGCATGCTTTTTAGAGGAGTGGTTTTGTTTGATTTGTTTTAATTGGCATCCAAAACTCAATAGGACAAAGGGTGATATCACTTCTTAACCTCTTTGTAATTAACCAATCAAGAAAGGGTTTAGTTAGATACAATGAAACATTAATATATATTAGTTCCAAATGGTTTTGTTACGGAATCTGGTTTGGATTACCCAGCGGAAGAACCAAATGGCATTCGGAGATCTTGGAAGCCAGGAGGTTTATTTTACACCAGTAGGCTCAGAGGAGATCATTCTCCAGAGGTCTGAACCCAGAGTATCAGCAGAGGGAAAATTTTATATTCTGTTACTTCTGCATTCATTAATGCTTGCAAAAAGCAGGGTGGGAAGAACCCAAAAGGTACACTCTTTGATCAGGGATAGGAATTTCCTTATCAGTCCTGTTGGCCAGCTTATAACAGATTTTTCCCTGTCAGTTTTATCGCAGATAGACATCATCAGCTACCTTCTCCCCACTGTGCCAAAACTGTACTGGGTTATTTCAGCAGGGATCCCTCCATTCTAAATTCAAGGTACTCAATTCTGCCTGAAGGACACAGACAATTATGGGATCTACAGGAGGGAAGGAATATGCTTAAAGATTTTTTTAAGTTTCTTTATTTATTTTGAGACAGAGACAGAGAGGGAGAGAGAGAATCCCAAGCAGGCTCCACGCTGTCAGCGCACCGGCCAATGTGCGGCTCCATCTCAGGTGAGATCATGACCTGAGCCAAAATCAAGAGTCAGATGCTTAACTGACTGAGCCATCTAGGCATCCCAGGAATAGAAGAATTCTGTCACTTGGTAACCACTAGGACCCAAATGCACAGGAATGGATGAAACAATTTTGTTAGTCCAGAGATAATGTGAGATGTAGCAGTAACTCTGAAAGTCATTTGGATGAGAAGGTTAAAGAGAATGAAATGAGGACTTTTTGAGCTATCATGGAATGGAGATGAAATGTAGTCACTGCATCTGGGAAGTTAGGATCCCTAATATGCAAAGCTCTGAGGCTTGGCAAAATTTCTGAGGCTCAAGGCATTGGGTTTTGAGAATATTTAAAGTTTTCACTTTGAAAAAAAATATTCAAACTGTAGTAAACATATAAGAATTCTATCATGTATTTGTCCTTCTCTGCCTGACTTATTTCGCTCAGCATAACACCCTCAAGGTCCATCCATGTATAGGAGGATTAGGAGGAACTTGACGGAGGACCAAGGGGGAGAAGAAGGGCGGAAATGGTGGGGGAAAGGGAGAGAGGCAAACCATGAGAGACTCTTGAATGCTGACAAAAACTGAGGACTGATGGATGTGGGGGGGGAGGGGGGGATGGGCATGAAGGAGGGCACTTTGGGGATGAGCACTGAGTGATATGTAAAAACTAATTTGACAATAAACTATTTGTAAAAAAAAAAAAAAAAAAAAAGAATTCTATCATGTATGTCCATATACCATTCCCTAAATTATTAATTGCGACTGTTTTGCCATACTTAATCTCTTTCCCTCTGCCATCTTCCTCTCATCTTATCCCTCCCTCACCTCATCTCAAGCTCCTTCTCCTTCTCAATGAAAATGAAAAGAAAAAAAAAGTGTTTTTTTTTTTAATTTCCTAAACCACCTGAGTATGAGTGCTGAAAAGTTCTAGGATATGGTCTTAGAATACCAATCCAAAATGGTATATGTGGCACCCCACTTTGGCCAAAAGGTTATTTTGAGCTAAAGACAATTGAGAACAAGCAGATTAGCTCTTTATGTCCCTCTACCTGTATGACAATAAAGTGTAAATTTCCTCTTTTGTTAATGAAAGTTCCCTTTACAAAGGAAATTTCCATTTGTAAAGCTTTCTTTCTTATCAGGAAGATAGCTACTCAAGGAAATAACTCTCTTATTACCTGAAAGAGTTAGGTATCTCTCTACATAACAAGATAACTGTAATTTGCCATACATTTCCTTCCCCACATTCCATAATTTGCCCCCACATCTTTGCCTAGAAGACCCCAACTCCCCTTTCCGTGTTTCCCCTAAAATGGTATGTAAATCTCAATCATCTGGCCATCTCTTTGAACCACATTAAGAGAACCTTAGCTTTGCATTATCCCAACCTTGAGGATGCTGTTAAGTCTACTTCCTTTTTCTCAACTGCCCCAAGATCCAAGCTGGCAATCATGCTCCAAGCTTATGTCCTCCTCCCCACCCCTCATATACATCTGAAGGGTCTCATGACTCAGGTTTTACTAAATGGTGATAAATGGTGTTTCCCTAGCAAAAGCTAGCCCCTCAAGGTCCTGGAAACCTTGCTTCCAAAACTCCTTAGAGACTTACTCAATCTCTGACCCCCTCCCAACCTGAGGGTATTTAATGAGTTACCTGTCAGGACACCAGTGCACCTCTTCCTGCCCATGGGTCCTGTCCCCATGCTTTAATAAAATCACCTTTTTGCACTACAGACATATTCAAGAAATCTTTCTCGGCCACCAACTCTGGATAACCTCACCAACACCCCAAAACTTCATCACTTATACCTGGAACGAAAAAGCACCCCGGTCTCTTGAAGACAAGGGACACCAAGCTTACTAAGTTTTCTCCAGTTTCCCCCTGCCCAGCTACCCTTACCTCATAACCCTGTGCCATACCCTACTTCTAAATGACTGCTTGCTCTTTATCAAGCCTAGCGTACAAATAATCAGGTCTGTTTCTTCTGGCCTGCATCTCCTTATAAAGACCCCCATGTCATGTGAAATTTATATGACATAAATTTGTGCTCTTTTCTCTTGTCAATCTGTCTTTGTCAGTTTAATTTTCAGATCTAGACAAAGACTAACAGGGCTGTATTCCCCTACAGTGTAAATACAGAAAATAAGTAAAGGATGGAGAAAGATTTTGAAACAGTGTCAATATATTATTCCCCCAAAAACTTTCACTAAACGGTTTTGGTACCTATTGATGTTTCCAGTGTGAATCATTATGAGAGTTGTAAAATAGTGATTTTCTAGTTCCGTCATTGCTTCCACAATTATTAGCTGGTAATCTGCTGTCAAAAGAGCTTCTCTTTCTCTCTCCCTTCTGTAGTTACTTATTTTTTAGTTCACTCATTGTTTGTTTTATGTAGACCTTAACCACCTGATCTTTAAGTGTCTCGTTTCAAGCTGGCTTCTGGGTCATTCAGACATGTTCTCATCATTTTTTTTGAGCAATTTTTTATTTGCTGACAGAACAAAATGTTCCAGGCTTTTCTTGTATTTTACCTGCTCTGGACCAGCTATTTCTCCTAGGGGCACTGGTTCTTTTTAGTGGGGAATGGTGTTTAGAAACAAAGAGAAGGAACTGAGTATGCTCACTGATGCTGGGAGGCTCTTAATAGAGGGCAGAACTAGGAATTATTTATATATTTATATAAATAGAAAACAGTTTTATTTTAATGTTTATTTTTAAGAGAGAAAAAGACAGAGTGTGAATGGGGGAGGGGCAGAGAGTGAGGGAGACACAGAATCTGAAGCAGGCTCCAGGCTCTGAGCTGTCAGAGCCCAACATGGGGCTGGAACTCATGAACCATGAGATCATGACCTGAGTGGAAGTCAGACACTTAACCACCTGAACCATCCATGTCTCTTTATAGAAATACAAAATTTATATAATCATATGTATAAATAATACATATATATACTTTATTTACTAAGTATATATAATATCATCATATATTTATATTGCCACTTCTAATCTCAATCCAATAGCTCAGTGTTCTAAAAATCTTGGCTCCCCCAAAATCAATGTATTTATCCAATCCTACAAGATAAACAAAATAATTTCTCAACCATTTCATCAATACAACTGTCAAGAGCAAATGTATAAGTTCAAGATTTCTTTCCATTTCATCTTTAGATGGAAGGTATACAGTGAAGGGACTATGCTCAAAATAACTTGAATTGCTACTTTTTATCCTAATGTGTTATCATGTCATCTGTTTGATATATAGCTGGGACCATTAACCTCTGTTTTTTTTCAATTTCTATCTCAATACTGTAATTTATTTTTAAGCATTCAAAATATGAATACATGATTTCAAGGTCAAAACTAAAAAAAAGTGACATCACTCCTTTCCCTGCTTCCTCTCTTCCCATTCCCACTCTGTAGGTTACTAATTTCATTCCTTCCAGTTTATTCTTTCAGTGATTCCTTCCACAGAAATAATCGATCTATGGATTGATCAACAGATGACAGGCATACATTCTTTTTTCTCCTTCTTTCTTATATAAAATGTAGCCTGCTATATATACTCTTTTGTACTTTGGTTTTTGCACTAGAAATATCTTCGGAACTCACTCCATATCAGTTCATAAGGAAGTTTCTGGTTCCGTATTATAGCACATCACTGTATGGGCTCCATCAGGACTCATTCAAATACTTTCCTTTTGCACAGTCATTTAGGTTGTTTCCAGTATTTCGTAATTATAAATAATCATATATGTCTCTTATTATGAGTGGAGCCAAACATATTTTCGTATGCTTAAGAATGATTCCATATCAATTTCTGTGAATTACCTAGGCCTCTTGCAACTTTCCTGTTGGATTTTTGGGCCCCCTTCTCTTCTTAATGTATAACTCTTTATATATAAGGAATGTTAGCTCTTTATCAGTAAAATATCTTGTAAATATCTTCTCCCAACTTGACAACTGTGGTTTGACTTTTTTTGCCAGGCAAAAGACATTCTTTTTTCATTTTTAATTTTATACATTCAAGTTTCATTGCATCTGGATTTTGAATTATATATAGAAAGCCTTTCTTTGCATATAGGTTATAAAGAAATCCCCCTTATGGTTACATTTAAGTCGGCATGTGTGTAGGAATAAAATAATATTTGCCTACTGACCTCTGGGCAATTTCAAAGATGCCTGAAGTTTTTGTTTCCATAGGACCTTCATCTCCAACAGCATAGCTTTCATTTTCGCTACCCCAGGTTTCCTCACTAGGCCAGCTTCACCAGAGAGCTGTGTACTAACCCTAAATTATCAGAGAAGATTCTACTTGCTTGTCATAACCACAAGAATCTTTCTCTCGAGCAAATAATAACTTGTAGTGCAAATCCGCTTTATAATCACATATTTTGTAAAGCAAGGATCACCTGTACTATATCTTGTTGTCTCTCAATGATGTATGTACTTTCTCATGCCATTGTTAGTATCAAGTCATGCATGCTTAGTTTAGAAAAATAAAGCTATTGATTGTAAAAGCAAATACAAACTTTAGAATTTTTAATAATGAGAATGGGTTACTATATCCATACATATCTATAGGGAAAACTTCTCTTTTCAATAAGACCCTGCTAACTATATTTCCTGTTTGTAATCTGTTTCCATTCTCACTGACTGTAAAAATCATTTGCATGTTACTCAATTGTTTACAACAATGTTTGAAAAAGCTACATGGTAGGGGCGCCTGGGTGGCTCAGTCGGTTAAGCGTCCGACTTCGGCTCAGGTCATGATCTCACAGTATGTGGGTTCAAGCCCCGCGTCAGGCCCTGTGCTGATAGCCAGCTCAGGGCCTGGAGCCTACTTCTAATTCTGTGTCTCCCTCTCTCTGACCCTCCCCTGCTCACGCTCTCTCTCTCTATCTCTCCAGAATAAATAGAACATTTAAAAAAAAGAAAGAAAGAAAAAGTTACATGGTATTCCACTGTATAAAGATTGAAAACATTGGGGTGCCTGGGTGGCTCATCTGGTTAAGCATCCCATTCTTTTTTTTAAATATTTTATTTATTTTTGAGAGAGAGATAGAGACAGCATGAGCAGGGGAAAGTCAGAGAGAGAGGGAGACACAGAATCTGAAGCAGGCTCCAGGCTCTGAGCTAGTTGTCAGCACAGAGCCCAATGCGGGGCTCGAACCCACGAACCATGAGACCATGACCTGAGCTGAAGTCGGACGCTTAACCGACTGAGCCACCCAGGCGCTCCAAGCATCCCATTCTTGATTTCAATTCAAGTTATGATCTCACGGTTGTGGGATTGAGCCCTGCACTGGATGCCGGGCTGAATGGGAGCCTGCTTGGGATTCTCTCTTTCCCTCTCTCTTGTTCGTGCACATGCTCTCTCTCAAAGTACATAGATAAGCGTTTAAAAAAAGACTGAAAGCATTTAACCAAGTACTGCATACTTAGGATGTTTGGGTTTCTCTTTTTCATATGGTAAACAGCACTGTGATAAAATTACTTAAAGAGGTACACCTTTGTAAACTTGTCCAACTATTTATATTTAAGGTAAATATCTAGACATGGAGCTGTTGGGTCAAACAGTAAACAAGATTTTTCATACATACACCAAGCTGCCACCAGGAGTGTTTGAAAATAACTGTTTCTTTCACTCACACCCCACCCACATGAGTGTTATCATTCACTGTTTTCCATCTCTTGATTTTTTAAACATAAAGCTACGCAGTAGTACAAAGCTCTGTAAAACCACAAGACAAATTCAAGCAAAACATCGCAGATGTGTGTCTAAAATCACTGTAAAACTCTGTCCAGGCTCTAAACAATCTCCTGAAACATCTGAGAAACCACTTCATTCAAAAATGAAGATTTTTTTCTACTCGGCTTACACAGCTTGGTATTTAAACCTTAAAATCTCATGCAACATCCTAACAGCCTTTTCCATTTGGTAGCTGTCAACGCTTGGTACTGATTATAAATGAACAGGAAGTTTCCTATAGGAAGTATCAACCTAAGGAAGTTGTGGAAATAAACTTTGAGGAAAGCTTCTCCTTTCAAGACTTTACTAATTAAAACTCCATGATAATTCTCCCTTATAAATTACCAGCTACAATTTTTACTTCACGTTCTAGCCTAATGGCCCACACGTCTAAATTACACTTTTAATTGAAAAACAACAACATGGAATTTTTCTTTTTTGAACCATCTGTATTTTCCCAAGAACCTGTGATTGCTACCAATAAATCCACTCAAACCCAATCTTAAGGTTCAAAAAGCTTAGGAAAATATAATGCTGTTCCACAAAAACATGACGTGATCAGAAACACTTGCTTTAAAATTCAATGTTTGGTGTGTGAAGCTTCTTAACAAGTGTTTATTAAACTGCATAATTTCAAAGCCTGGAGTGGTATATTGCAATGTTTTCCTGGGAGTTGATCACATTTGCATATTCTTTTACACTTCCTGTGAAATTAATATTGCCTTTTGTATCTTGAACTTAGCTAATATAACTTGCCATTTTTACTTTTCACTGTTATGAGTAATACAGAGCAAACCCCCAAAGGGACCCCTGCAATGCCTACATAAGCTTTATTCTCTTGCTGTTACATTTTTTTCATATGAATACATTAAATCATGATTAATAAACCTTTACAGAATCCACTGGTCTTGCAAAAAGGCAAGACTCATAATGATAAAGGCTGCCCAACGAATACAGGAAACTTGCTCCTGAAACCAGAGCCAAAGGCCAGGGTCCACAGAGCTCTCAAGCCAGAGGTCCTTCACCAAGTAGGAAACAGTTCAACAATCGTGCAGCTCCTTGTCGTTGTGAGACTGGTTTAACCACCAGGAAACAAAAACCCAGCAGGTGACAATTAGACTGCTTTCTCTCAGAAATACCTCTGTGTCAGATGTTAAAATTTGACAGTGATTCCAGGATTTTAAAAATTCCAGCTGGGACCCCTGGGAGTGGGAATGAGATGGTCCTCAAAGAAAGAAGGTAGTAGGGGTGGAGTGAAAGAAGAAGGTATCAGGAAGAGCTGAGAAGCTCCAAAAAGCAAATCTGATGCAGAAAAGGAGAATCTGGAAACACTGCATACCATTCTAGACAAAGGTCACTGGAGGTCTCAAAGCACCACCACCCCCCCCCCCAATCTGGAGGAAAAAATAATTTTCCCTTTACCCCTCTGAATTCGTGGCTGAAACCCCCCTATGGTAAAAGGAGAACAGAAGGAGAAAAAAATTTAATTTTGCACATATATACAGGAGCCCTAGTAAGATATGAGACTCAAAAGGCACCCAGAGGATTGAGGTTTACACACCATCCTGAGCTAAGGAAAAGGATAGTAGTCTGGGGCTTCATAGGGGGAAGGCAATTCACTGGAAGGTGAGAGGAGGAGAGGTTGGGTAAACAAAGTTAGCCCTGCCAGCCAGATAAATCTCTCAGGGGAAAAAGTGCTCTCCGGTAACAGGCTCTTCCTGGTATAGGCTTCCTTTCTAATGTAAATGCCCTTTATAAATGTAGATTTCCCTTACAAAAGGGTAACGTCTATAGTTTTCAGAGATTCTCCTAGGTCTGCAGTTTCTTAAAAATAATCAGCTCAGGGGGCGCCTGGGTGGCTTAGTCGGTTAAGCGTCCGACTTTCGCTTAGGTCATGATCTCACGGTTCGTGGGTTCGAGCCCCGCGTCGGGCTCTGTGCTGACTGCCAGCTCAGAGCCTGGAGCCTATTTCAGAGTCTGTATCTCCCTCTCTCTGACCCTCCCCTGCTCACGCTGTCTCTCTCTCTCTCCTAGAAATAAATAAAAATATTAAAAAAATAATAATAATCAGCTCAGAATAATCCTTAAACCAAAGAAGCCTATTGTGGGGGGGGGGGGGGGG